>NW_016823439.1:648429-663454 GCF_001698545.2 Rhinopithecus bieti
TTTTTTTTTTTTTTTTTTTTTTTTTGAGACCGAGTCTCACTCTATTGCCCAGTCTGGAGTACAGTGGCATGATCTCGGCTCACTGCAACCTCCGCCTCTTGGGTTCAAGCAATTCTACTGCCTCAGCCTTCCAAGTAGCTGGGATTACGGGTGACCACCACCATGTGCGGCTACTTTTTGTATTTCTAGTAAAAACGGGGTTTCGCCATGTTGGCCAGGCTGGTCTTGAACTCCTGACCTCAGGTGATCCACCCACCTTGGCCTCCCAAAGTGCTCGGATTACAGGCATGAGCCATTGCACCCAGCCTTTTGTATACAATGTTTTCTAAGAAAACAGGATGAGGTGTTGGTGAGGGTTTCTGTTGCAACCTGTGGTCCTAACTGATGAGACCCTGAGAGCTTAGAGCCATCAATGACAACAATGACAATGTGGCTAAGAGCTCCTGTATTCTTTGCATATATCGTCTCAGATTCTAACAACCACCTGCAAGAAATGTATCATTATACTCATTTTATAGATGAGGAGACCAACATCAAGGAAATGTCAGGGCCTGGTGCAGTGGCTCACATCTGTAATCCCAGCACTTTGGGAGGCCAAGGTGGGCAGATCACTTTAAATCAGGAGTTTGAGGCCAGCCTGGCCAAGATGATGAAACCCTATCTCTACTGAAAATACAAAAGTTAGCCAGGTGTAGTGGCACATGCCAGTAGTCCCAGCTACTCAGGAGGCTGAGGCCCGGGAATCGCTTGAGCCCAGGAGGTGAAGGTTGCAGCGAGCCTAGATCATACCACTGCATTCCAGCCTGGGTGACAGAGTGAGACTCAATCCCCACTGCCACCCCCCAAAAAAGAGGAAGAAATATGTCAGGAATTCATCCAAGTTTGCACACCCGACTCAGTCTCATGTCAAAGTCTATGCTGCCTAGGCTCCTTCTTAAAGCTTCCTTTGGTCCCTTCAAGTCGAATTCCACAAAAAAAGAATGTGGCCCCTCTACATGCCTCCTGCAGGAGTTGAGGAGCCTTCTCAGGAGAGAGCTCGATGAGCCTGGGTCCACTGAACGAATGAATCAAGAACCTGTCCTAGCAAGAGCAGAATGACCTAACTCTGGGTCCACTGAATGAATGAATCAAGACCCTGTCCTAGCAAGAGCAGAAGGATCTAATTCTGGAGCCACAGGAACCCTAAGGTCCAGAGATCCATGAGCCTGTCATCAATGGACATGAGACATGTCCTCAGACATCCGGATCTTAAGCAAGCCATGCTCTATGAAAACAAGATAGCCACATGTTGTCCTGATGGGCACAGGGCCCAAAGAGGGTGGGACTCAGGGATTGTAGCATAATAACCAGAAGGGCCTGCATGGAGGCTGCTGCATTCAGAGACATGGGTTACAGGGCAGCTGACAGACAGAGGCCCTCACCACCACTGTCCCCACTGCTCAGGCTACTCATTAATTTCTCTTCCTCTTTCTTGGCAGCCCTTGGAAGTCAAGTCAATCAATTTCAACAGTCAGGAAATGCTGAGACTGAGAGGGGCTGAAGCTCCCTATCCCAGGCACAGAGCTGAATAGCCCAGAACCCGGGTCTGTAGAGAGACCTAGACCTATAAGGTGCCTGGGCCTTGGGCTTCCTTCTCACCTGCTGTGTTCCTGCTCAGCAATTAACAAGTCGGCCAGCCGCAGCTTGCTGCAGTGTGGGTGGGTGGGGAGATTCAGCTCCTTCACTGTGACCCTGCTCCCATTCCACACCAGGCTACAAGGACAGGAAAGAGTTTCAGCAGAAGGGAGTGATCAGCCACTTACTCCTTCAATGAATGAGCTTTCCTAAGCAAGGACCAGAGAAGTGGTCTCCACACAGAACTTGCAATGCCCACTGGGCACTACTGGGTCCTCCCTCCCACTACCCCCAGGTACTAAAGCACCTTGGAGAACTTAGGTATAGGTGGTGGGAAGTCGTCACTGAATGCAAGGGAGGGAGTGACTTGATCAGGTTTGTATTCAAAAGCACAATGGTACCGGCAGTGTGGGGAATGGGTAGGGGAGGGGTGGTCCAGAGAATGGGAAGCCAGTTAGGAGACCAGTCCAGGTGAGGGATGGTAAAGACTTGGGCAAAAGCAGAAGCAATAAAACAGCTTCTATAGGGGCTTCGTTACTCTTAGCCTGTATCAGAGGCAAGATAGTCACTACCAAGCTGCCTCTAATTCTTTAGCAAGCAAAGACATTAAAATATTGTAATGAGTAATCTTTCAGAGCAGTGATTCTCCCCCAGAGGACATTTGGCAATGTCTGTAAGACAGTTTGGTTGTCACAACTGTGGGGGCTGTAAGGGATTGTAACTGGCACTAGTGGGTAGAGACCAGGGGCTTCTAAACATCCTACAATGCACAGGACTACTCCCAACAACAAAGGATCATCTGGCCAAAAATGGTAATAGTGCCCTGGCTGAGAAACCCTGATTTAGAGAGATGTTCTAATGTGTTCCCTGTGTTTGAGTAGAAACTTCCCACATATAAGGAAGTCACATGCAGCCCACACTCTTCCCCTGAAACTCAATCAGACCTCCCACTTGCCAGCCCCCACTTACTTGGTCATGACCATGTAGGGACCACTGAAGAAAGAGAAGGTGGGCTCATCATCAGCTTGAATCACTTCCTTTTCTCCAATGACCAGAAGAGATCCTAGATAGGCGATCTGTGTTGCCCCTGTGAGATAAAACTGAAACCAAGGCATAGCCTCAAATTAGGGGGAGAAGGGAGGAAAAGCAGAACACATCCAGAATCCTATCAGCCAGCTGAAAGAATGATAGCTGCTATTTATCAACTTTCTGAATACCCCTGTGCACTAGGCCTTTTTTTTTTTTTTGAGACAGGGTATCACTCTGTCACCCAGGCTGCGGCATATGACATGATCTTGGCTCACTGCAGCCTTGACCTCCTGGGCTCAAGCGATCCTCTCACCCCAACCTCCCAAGCAGCTGGGATTACAAGCATGCACCACCACACCTGGCTAATTTTTTTTTTTTTTTTTAATAGAGATGGGCTTTTGCCATGTTGGCTGGTGTCAAACTCCTGGGCCCAAGTGATCCACCCACCTTGGTCTCCCAAAGTGCTAAGATTATAGACGTGAGCCACCAGGCCTCGCCACAATTCTTTATATTATCTTTAATCTTTCTAAAAACTTTCAAGGTTGTATTAGTATTTCCCTTTTATTCTTTTCCGTGAAGAAACTGAGGCTCATAGAAAGAAGTCAGATGCCTCAAGTGCCATGGCTGGGACTGAGAAGCACATTGTGGCCCCTACAGCACCCAGGATTGTATGCGGCCAAATCAGATATTCCTCCTCCCGGCCCCCCAAGGCTACCTCAGCACAACAAACAGAACGCGCAGTAGGGCTGGGCGAGTTGGCTCACGCCTGTAATCCCAGCACTTTGAGAGGCCAAGGTGGGTGGATTGCTTGAGTCCAGAAGATCGACACCAGCCTAGGCAACATGGCGAAATCCCATCTCTACTAAAAATACAAGTAACCAGGCATGTTGGCACATGCCTGTGATCCCACCTACTTGGGAGGATTGAGGCACAAGAATTGCTTGAACCCAGTAGGCAGAGGTTGCAGCAGTGAGCCGAGATCGCGTCACTGCACTCTAGCCTGGGCAACAGAGCCAGACTCTGTCTCAAAAAAAAAAAAAATTTAAAATTTAAAACTAAAAATTAATTAATTAATTAATTAAAAGATCATTTTCTAAACTTAAGTCTAGCCCAGGGTCATCCAAGGGAATTCTCTGGGGGTTTCACAATTTGTTAGTATGACAGGAACACTAAGAGATACCTTTCCCTCAACAGGGACAAAAAAGAAAAGAACACCACTTTGGTAAGGATAAGGAGGCAGGAGTTGGACAAAGGTAGGAGATGGGGCCCGATGATTCTCTAGTTAGTCCTGCAAACACTGGCTGTCAGTGGCAACCTCTTACCTTCCCAAAACCAAAGCTGTAGATATTTTGAGCAGAAATGACTCCAGCTTTAAACAGTCGGTTAGGAGAGCCATTGGGGTTTCTAGAAATATTTAAAAGAGGAAAAAAAAAACTCAGTTAACCACTCATATCCAGAAGAATAATGCTGAACCAAGTTTTCAGAAGGTATAGTTGATTTTGTCTTTACTGCTAGACTTTTTGTTACAAAACTAGAGATGATGTAATAGCCAGCCTCTGAGGGGGCCTCTATGATTTTCACTTACCAGTATGCATAACTTTGTGTAGGCGCTCACAGGTCAGACGGGGCTGACCTGTTAACTCATTTTTGACTGTTAACAGTGCAAAACAGTGATGGTCTGTCACTTTGAGGCTAAATCTACCAAGGTTTTGGCCCTACTCTCTCTTGGATCATTTGCTCTGCCAGCTGCCATGATATGAGGACATGATATGAGCAGCCCTAGGGGGAGGCTCAATGCCCAGCACCAATTTGCCAGCCATGTAAAAGAGCCATCTTGGAACTGAACTGTCCATCCTCAGTCAAGCCTTCAGATGAATACAGCCCTAACTAACATCTTAACTGCAACTTCATTAGAAACTCTTGAGCCAGAACAACCTAGTTAAACCATTCCCTGATTCCTGACCCACAGAAATTGTGTGAGATAAAAATGTTATTGTTTGAGGCTGCTAAGTTTGGGGGTGATTCATTATACAGCAATAGATAACAAATACAGATGGTCAGAGTTGGAAATAACCATAAGCACATCTTGTTCAGTTTTTTCATTATATACGCAAAAAAATGAAGCCCAGGAACAGGAAACTTGCTGGCCTGAGGTCATAAAACGCAGCAGTGACCAGACCCTGATGTTGCTCATTCCAGCTACTGTTCTTCTCACATTCCACACCCAAACCATCACCTGTGCATCAGGGTACCCCCTCACTGAAGTTGTCTTGGAAGGAGGGGTGATGCCTCATATTTCTTCGGTTCCCAGAATCTGGCATGGTGCCATGCAGTAGGTGCTCAGTTAATGCTTACCAGTTGAGTACTCTCAGCTCAGACTGAAGGAAAAAACAACCTACCGCCACCAGAGGCACTTTCCTTTTCTTGGCAAACGACAAAGGAGCTGGGGGACGGTGCATATTCAGGGCCAGCCTACCTCAGGTCTCTGAGGCCCCACATGCCACTATTAGAGAACACATGTAAACGCTTTACTTCTTTTCTATTTCCTCGGCAACTCATCAGTGCCAAGCTGTCCCGTATCTGCTTTAAGCTGCTATGCTATTGAGGAGAAGACTCTGAAGTTTAGACTGAGATGAACTGAGCATCCCAGTTTACACCTGGTATCTCAGCACCATTATTGATAGTCTCCCTTTCACTCTGGAAACAGCCAACAGATAATAAGCTATACCGTCACTCTCACTTGAGTAGACAGGCCCTAAGAAAAAGGCCACTTTTCTACACCAAACCATCAGTCTCTTCTTAAAATAAGGCTTATGTGCTTAGGCCTCAGAAGATCTAGGAGGCAGTGAACTGTTTCTTGCCCAGGGGAACAGAACTTGTGCTGACAGTGAGGGTGTCAGCCTCCAGCAGCAGTAGAACTGGGGGTAACCAGTGACAAGGCCTCCTGCCTTCTACTCTGGGGTCTCTGGGCAGTACGTGGCTCTTTGGAGTGGAGAGTTCTTTTTAAGCAAAAGAGCCAAGTGTTCTCAAACAGTGACCTGGACAACAACTGCAGTTCAGATCAACATTTCCTGCTCTCCTACCTAAATTTCTCAGCACACATCTATATAACTAAACTCGGCTGTGTTAAGGGGAGAAAAAACTAACTCCAGTCATCTACAGCCATCGGTCCTCAACTCAGTGCTTTTCTTCTTTCCCCAGTACAAGCTCTGTGCAAACACACACGTGTGAGGAATCTTATCTGACACAGTACCACTCACAAATCTCAGAGGCTAACTCTAATTTCAAGAATTTGTGTGGTTTTTTACATTAAGAGAAGGGGGGTGGGCACGGTGGCTCACGCCTGTAATCCCAGCATTTTAGGAGGCAGAGGCGGTGGATCACCTGAGGTCAGGAATTCCAGACCAGCCTGGCCATGGTGAAACCCCATCTCTACTGAAAATATAAAATTAGCCAGGTGTGCTAATTTTATATTAATCCCAGCTACTCAGGAGGCCGAGGCAGGAGAATTGCTCGAATCCAGGAGACAGAGGTTGCAGTGAGCCAAGATTGCACGGACTCCTGCCTGGGCGACAGAGTAAGACTCAGTCTCAAAAAAAAAAAAAAAAAAAAAAAAGGTGGGGGAAGAGGAGTGTATTTCCATGTAAACATTCCATTAACCCCATAAGAATGCTTCATCTAATTCTAAACTCGATGCTGTATCTAGATGAGTAAGATTGTAAAAGCTTACCCACTCTTACACTTGGGTTTTCCTTTCAGGCTCACTCATGAGCCTCCTCTCCTTCTACAGAGCCCTACCATGCACCAAGCAGCTAAGGGTTAGTAGCAATGAAGAGGACAGACATAGACACAGCCCCTGCCCTCTTGGAATTCACAATTTAATTGGAAAACTGGAGAACATATACAAATAAAATAATTGCAAACTATGACAATTCTCTAAACTCTGAAGAAGGGGTCTCCATACAAGCACCAGGGGCAGAGGGAGGAGATGAAGTGGGAGGGCTTGGATGAGGCAGGGCCTCCAAGGCCAGATAAGGGATTTCTGAACTTAACCTAATAGCCACAGGGAAGGTCCTTAAGGAGTTTTAGCAGAGTAGTACAACCTGATTTCTATTATTTTATTTTTATTTGATTATTTTATTTTTATTTTTTGAGACAGGATCTCGCTCTGTCACCCAGTCTGGAGTGCAGTTGCATGATATTGGCTTGCTGCAACCTCCACCTCCCAGATTCAAGCGATTCTCTCACCTCAGCCTCCAGAGTAGCTGGAACTATGAGGAGCACACCAACACACTCGGCTTTTTTTTTTTTTTTTTTTTTTTTTTGAGAAGGTGTGTTGCTCTGTCACCCAGGTTGGAGTGCAGTGGTGCGATCTTGGCTCACTGCAACTTCCGCCTCCTGGGTTCAAGTGATTCTCCTGCCTCAGCCTCAGCCTCCTGAGTAGCTGGGATTACAGGTGCATGCCACCACACCCAGCTAATTTTTGTATTTTTAGTAAAGACGGGGTTTCATCATGTTAGCCAGGCTGGTCTCGAACTCCTGACCTCAGGTGATCCGCCCACCTCAGCATCCCAAAGTGATTACAGGTGTGAGCCACTGCACTCAGCCCCCTGATTTCCATTTTTAAAAGGTCATTCTGGATACTGATTAAAGAGGCAAAACTGGCCAGAGTGGCAGGCAGCACAGCAGCTAGGAGTTAACGGGATCATGAACTCATCTCGCCTGAGAAGCCAGNTTGCTCTGTCACCCAGGTTGGAGTGCAGTGGTGCGATCTTGGCTCACTGCAACTTCCGCCTCCTGGGTTCAAGTGATTCTCCTGCCTCAGCCTCAGCCTCCTGAGTAGCTGGGATTACAGGTGCATGCCACCACACCCAGCTAATTTTGTATTTTAGTAAAGACGGGGTTTCATCATGTTAGCCAGGCTGGTCTCGAACTCCTGACCTCAGGTGATCCGCCCACCTCAGCATCCCAAAGTGATTACAGGTGTGAGCCACTGCACTCAGCCCCTGATTTCCATTTTAAAAGGTCATTCTGGATACTGATTAAAGAGGCAAAACTGGCCAGAGTGGCAGGCAGCACAGCAGCTAGGAGTTAACGGGATCATGAACTCATCTCGCCTGAGAAGCCAGGAGCATCCAATCATCAGAGGAAAGTCAGGACTTGAAGTGCATGAATGACAGGACAAGGCAGCCTGCAAACATGTGGTGAGCCCACCTACCCTGCTTACAGAAAGAGATGCCATCAGAGAAAATCCAAACGGGAAGAATTTTCTACATACAAACCCTAAGTCAACCAATCCCAGAGAAGTTGAAATGACACTCCTCCCTTCTAAGCTTAACCCTGAGCACGGAAAGAAGCATGGAGCCCACCTCCTGCAGCTGTGATGGAAGAAGGAGGGGGCTGCCCATCCAGCTGGCAGCAAGTCTCTCATATCAGCTGAAAACAGCCGAAGAAACTGTAAGTTGAGCATTTGTGGTCTTTTGCAACCTTAGTAATAAAGGAACACTCTATTGTTCAGAAGACGACGAAAAAGCCAGAAAGGTGCCCTGCTGGGTAAGGGTTTTCTGCTGGGCTCCTCAGACCTGAGATGTTCCCCTTCTGCTAAACACAGAGTGGTTTCCACTGGAGCCCACACTCATTCCTCTCAGACCTTCTGGGGAGGGCCAAAGGTGATCCTCTGGCCTTCCTTCATCAGCGCCAAGCCTTTTCTTTCCAAGCACGCCCCTTTGGATGGGCCAGATGCTAGAGGGCACTGATGTGGAGGAGCCGAGGCAACCCATGCTGCAGGGCTCCCACAAGGAAGGCTGGGTGATGGAAAATATCCCACTCTGCTTGAGGCAGTACTCACCCCTGCACAAGGCCCCCGAACCAGGGTGGGCTGTAGACAAGCCGCTGCGGGGAGTCTATCTTCTTCAGGAGGTCATAAGAGAAGCCCTGGATGATGGCCTGCATGTGTGAGGCACAGCGCTGCATGAACTCCACTATCTGCAAAGTATCAGAGATGCCCAATGCGGGCACACCAGTTCTCAGTGCAATGGAAGCCTGGGTGTGAAGACAAATGGTCCAAGGAACTGAGAGCCCCCAACAGAAAAATCTCTCAAAAGGAAAGGGCCCAGGTGATTTTCTAAAGGTATGGAACGTTTTCAGGGACAGGATTTAGGGCAACAATTTCCTCCAACTCCCTCCTTCAACAGATGAGGAAACCAAGGCCAAGAGGAGTAAAACTGCTGGTCCAAGGCCCAACAGCTAACAAGCAGGAGCCCCAGAAAGGAGACTGCACAGAGGGGCCTGGCACTGTACCTGCCCTTTGAGTTTTACATTTATGTTATTTAGTCTTCATTAAAACACATCACACCAGCCGGGCGCGATGGCTCATGCCTGTAATCATAGCACTTTGGGAGGCCGAGGCGGGCGAATCACCTGAGTCAGGAGTTCAAGACCAGCCTTGCCAACATGGAGAAACCCTGTCTCTACTGAAAATACAAAAGTTAGCTGAGTGTGGTGGTGCATGCCTGTAATCCGAGCTATTCAGGAGGCTGAGGCAGAAGAACTGCTTGAACCCAGGAGGCGGAGGTTGTAGTGAGCCGAGATTGCACCACTGCACTCCAGCCTGGGTGACAGAGCAACACGCCTTCTCAAAAACAAAAAAGCCGAGTGTGTTGGTGTGCTCATGCTGAGCTCATGCCACTGCACTCCAGCCTGGGCAACAGACTCCTTCCCACCCCCTAAAAAAAAAAAAAAAAAAAAAATTTCCACCTGCCAAGCAAAGTTACTTAATGTCAGTGGGCCTCAGTTTCCCCACCTGTACAATAAGGACAATAATAGTACTTACCTGAGAGGTTGTTGTGAAGATTAAAGTAACTTAATACATAAAAAACATTTAAAACAACATCTAAGTCATGGTAAGTGCTAGTTAAATAGGTCAGACAAAGTTACAGTTGTTTGCTTTTCCCACAGAATGGATGAGTAGAAAGGTTCACTAGAACTGCCAGAAGTTTCACAGCTGGCTAACTTGCTTTGATCCAAGTCTGAGAGTCCAGTGCCAAAGCTAAGGCCACTGCACGCTCTGTGCTGACCACTGGGAGCCTGACTCTCAGTCCAGTGCTCTTCTACTGGGCATGGCTACAGAGTGGGACCCACCCTTACCTGGGTGCTATGCTCCTTTCCTGCTGTCAAAGCCCAAGTCTTCGGGTTTTGACCCCTCTCATCGTGGAGTCGCAGGTCACCTCCTGCATCCAGCAGTTTACTAAGGATCCACTGATTGCCTGAAAATGCTGCTGCATGGACAGGCGTGCTCCCATCAAAGCAGCGGCTGGGGAGGGAGATGGGTACAATGGATGTCCATGGCAATGCTCCTGCATTCCATGGAGCAGGGCTCAGTGTGCAACACATGGCTCCCATTCTACAAGGCAACCTTGATGACGAGGAATATAACATCATCATTTGTGAAGCCCGTCTGTGACCACAGGAACTTTCTACACACACACACCTTTTTTTCCCTCCTTCACTCAACCCTCAAGGAAGTATCATTTCCCAATTTACAGATGAGGAAACAAAATGGCAAAGCTGAGGTTCATTCCCAGGCATAGACCTGGTTCCAAATCCAATTTTCTTTCCCCAGCACCCTGATATTGGCTGCACGAAAACAATGTCTTCACATCTGCAGTGTCCTGGGATCAGGCT
Organism: Rhinopithecus bieti; assembly: GCF_001698545.2. NCBI lineage: Eukaryota > Metazoa > Chordata > Mammalia > Primates > Cercopithecidae > Rhinopithecus > Rhinopithecus bieti. The sequence continues at coordinate 658,756 of NW_016823439.1, forward strand.
AGTCAAGCACAGCCTAACAAGGTGCCAGCTCTCTCATTTGAGAATGTCTCCCCACAGTCCCCCCAAAAAATCTTGTGGTAGAGGCCCACAAAACCTTGGCATTAGCAACGCAGTCAAGGATCTATACTTCAGAAAAATTTCATCTCAGGAAAATTTCACCAAAGCCAGTAAACTCTCTGAGGCATGAAGTGACAGCCTTTAATGTGTCCAGGATACAGTGAGGATATGATGTATAGCCTTAGTTTCCTAACCCGGCTACACATGAGAATCACCGGGGAACTCTCTCTTTAACTGAAAAAGAAATACAAATAGGAGGAGGGGGGAAGGGAAAAAAAAAAGAAGAAGAAGAGGAAGAAGAAAAAGAGGAGGAAGAAAGAAAATAAAAGGATGATGAAGAGAAGATAAGAAAAAAGTCCTCCAACTCCAGACACCCAGTTCTCTTACCAAGATGCAATTACTGTTACAAGTTTTTGTATCCTTCTGGAAATGTTCTATGTATATAAAAGTATAGATAAGAATACACTATACAAACTCTTCTGTATCTACATATTTTCTTTTCTCTTTTTTTTTTTGGAGACAGAGTTCTGTTCTTGTCACCCAGGCTAGAGTGCAATGGCACGATCTCAGCTCACTGCAACCTCCGCCTCCCAGGCTCAAGTGGTTCTTCTGCCTCAGCCTCCCAAGTAGCTGGGATTACAGGTGCCTGCCACCCACGTCCAGTTACTTTTTGTATTTTTAATAGAGACATGGTTTCACTATGTTGGCCAGGCTGGTCTCGAACTCCAGGTGATCCACCCGCCTCAGCTTCCCAAAGTGCTGGGATTATAAGCGTGAGCCACTGCACCCAGCCTATGTATTTTCATTTAAGAATCTATCTTGGAGAAATTGCCATATGAGAAACTACAAGGCACCTCCATTCTTTTTAACAGCTGCATAGTATGCCAATGAATGGGTGTATCATAATTTAGTTAATAAGCTCCTGGGATATCTGTCAAAAGCACAGATTCTCAGACTATACCTTATACTGACTGAAAAAAAAATTTGCAAGCACAGGACCCAGGAATGTGGTTTTGTTTTGTTTTATTTTTCAAATTCCCCTGGTGATACTAAAGAGGCTGGCCTGCACCCAGACATATAGGAACCACTGATCCCATTGGTTCTCACTGCAGGCTCTCTCCCACTGCTGGGCAGAGAAGCAGTTCAGCACACTGCATTGTGGGAACCACAATATCCTCCTCGCTGCAAAAACCGCTTTGTATAATGTCTTACCATCTTCTTTTTTGTTTTTTGGGGTTTTTTTTTTTGAGACGAAGTCTCGCTCTTGTTCCCCAGGCTGCAGTGCAATGGTGCGATCTCGGCTCACTGCAACCTCTGCCTCCTGGGTTCAAGAGATTCTCCTGCCTCAGCCTCCCTAGTAGCTGGGATTACAGGCACGCACCACCACACCCAGCTAATTTTTGTATTCTTTTTTTTTTTTTGAGACGGAGTCTCACTCTGTCACCCAGGCTGGAGTGCAGTGGCACAATCTCGGCTCACTGCAATCTGTACCTCCTGGGTTCAAGTGATTCTCCTGCCTCAGCCTCCCTAGTAGCTGGGACTACAAGTGCGTGCCACCGCACCAAACTAATTTTTTGTATTTTTAGTAGAGACAGGTTTCACCATGTTAGCTAGGATGGTCTCCATCTCCTGACCTCATGATCCGCCCCCGTCAGCCTCCCAAAGTGCTGGGACTACAGCCATGAGCCACCGCACCGCCCTAATTTTTGTATTCTTAGTAGAGGCAAGGTTTTACTATGTTGGCCAGGCTGGTCTCGAACTATTGACCTTGTGGTCCACCCGCCTCAGTCTCCCAAAGTGCTGGGATTACAGATGTGAGCCACTGCGCCTGGCAGCTTTTGTATTTTATGTGTGTGTGTTGTGGAGGGGTTAGTTTTAAGATTGCTTAGGGGAGGAAAAGTTGGAAGCTTAGAAAAGTACAAAGAAAAAAGCCAATTAGTATGAGAATTAAGTAACCAAAGGTAACTTAAAACAATGAACATTTTGTTGTGCTTCCTTCCAGAATTTTTCTAGACTCACACACGCTCTACTGTCTCTACTGTATTGTTTAATTTCAAAGCCCGGAAGGAAAGGTGTCAGCCAGATGCAGTAGCTCACACCTGTAATCCCAGCACTTTGAGAGGTGAGGTGGGAGGATTGTTTGAGCCCAGGAGTTTTTGAGACCAGCCTGGCACAAGAGACCCTGTCTATACCAAAAAAAAAAAAAAAAAAAAAAAAAAAGGCGAGCATGGAGACTGGCTCAGCTAATATTTGCATATTCCCGTGTTGTATGGAGGCCATATTGGGACAGCCTGCAGTTCTTTAGCAAAAATGCAACATCTCCTTTTTTCTTTAGTTTTCCTCCCTTTTTTTTTTTGAGATAGAGTCTCGCTCTGTCACCCAGGCTGGAGTGCAGTGGCACGATCTTGGCTCACTGCGACCTCCGCCTCTTGGGTGCAAGCGATTCTCCTGCCTCATCCTCCCGAGTAGCTAGCATTATAGGTGCCCACCACCATGGCTGGCTAATTTTTGTATTTTTAGTAGAGATGGGGTTTGACCTTTTGGCCAGGCTGATCTCAAACTCGACCTCAGGTGATCCACCCGCCTCGGGCTCCCAAAGTGCTGGGATTACAGGCATGAGCCACCAAGCCCCGCTATTTCCCACTTCTTTTAATTACTGGAACAAGGTGTATAAACAATGCCTTGAGTGAAATAGTCATGACCATCATCACTTTCATATTCTGTATGACAGTATAACTGTGTTCAGTAAACATAAACTGTTTTTTAAAAGCCTGTATAAAAAAATACAGATACAAATTGAAATATGTTATCGTCATCTGCATTTACAACTGCTTTGTCCAGGCTTAAAGCTGATTTGTTTAAAGATCAAACCATTCAAACCTTAATTTTCAAGATCAGGGAATTGAGACTAGCCCATGATATGGTACATAATAGTAATGACACAGCTGAGACCAGGAAGGAGCTCAGCTTCTGAAGACCTCAGAGTTTAAAGAAGTTCTCTCTTTCAAGTATCCAGGAAGGCCACTTGTAATGCCAGGCAGTGCCAGGAAGGAAGTGGAAAGGGACAAGAACAAGAGAGGATGGCAAACCCCTATGGCTTTGTTATTTTGTTGTTAGGAACATTTTCATGTGACTTAAAAAATATCTGATGATTAGCTGCATAGAGGTACCAGGAAAAAAAGTTTTTAAAATTTTTTTATCTCATCAAGGTGAAGGGGAATTTCTGGGAGGAGGCTTTATTCCTTTTTTTGTTTTTGATGAAGTCTTGCTCTGTTTCCTAGGTGGAGTACAGTGGTGCGATCTTGGCTCACTTCAACTTCTGCTTCCTGGGTTCAAGTGATTCTCCTGCCTCACCCTCCTGAGTACTTGGGACTACAGGTGCACGCCACCATACCTGATTGATTTTTGTATTTTTAGTTTTGCCATGTTGTCCAGGCTGGTGTTGAATTCCTGACCTCAGGTGATCCATCTGCCTCAGTTTCTCAAAGTGATGGGATTTTAGGTGTGAGCCACTGCACCCAGCCAGGAGGCCCTTTTTTTTTTTTTTTGAGATGGAGTCTCGCTCTGTCACCCAGGCTGGAGTGCAGTGGTGCAGTCTTGGCTCACTGCAGCCTCTGCTTCCAGGGTTCCAGCAATTCTCCTGCCTCAGCCTTCCAGATAACTGGGATTACAGGCACACGCCACTATGCCTGGCTACTTTCTGTATTTTTTGTAGAGATGGGGTTTCACCATGTTGGCCAGGCTGGTCTCGAACTCCCGACCTCAGATGATCCACCCGCGTCAGCCTGCCAATGTGCTAGGATTACAGGTGTGAGCCACCGCACCCAGCTAGGAGGTTTTATTCCTATTATATGCACAGTGGAAATGCTGTGATGGACTGGACCTATTGAAGTCACAAATCAGATGCCTGCTGGACCAAGTAACTGGGTTTAGGCTTTCTCTGAGGAGGGTCAGGGATCTATTGCTGTTGGGCAGGAAAGGGAGCCAGGAAAGGGAGCCAGGAAAAAGAGCCAGGAAAGCCAGATATTCCGAATTTCCAAGAGCCAGAAATCCCAGTTTTTAATTTGAAATCTCCCAAATGTTGCCGGGCGCAGTGGCCCACGCCTGTAATCCCAGCACTTTGGAAGGCCAAGGTGGGTGGATCACGAGGTCAGGAGATCAAGACCATCCTTGTCAACATGGTGAAACCCTGTCTCTACTAAAAATACAAAAAAATTTAGCCGGCCGTGGTGGCGGGTGCTGTAGTCCCAGTTACTCAGGAGGCTCAGGCAGGAGAATCTCTTCAACCCAGGAGGCGGAGGTTGCAGTGAGCCAAGATCGCGCCACTGCACTCTAGCCTGGGCGACAGACCAAGACACTCAAAATAAATAAATAAATAAATAAATAAATAAATAAATAAATAAATAAAGTCTCCCAAATGTTAAATATTGCCCACTATTTCAATTTTTTTTGAACACTGTGTGTACCAAATAAACTTCTGAGTTGGCTAGCCAGAGACTCCAGTTTTTAGGCTTTACAATAAATAAATATGAATAGTACACATTTTGATACCAGGTAGACCTGGATTCTCTTGTAAGCTTAGCTGGGTATAAATCATTATTCCTTTCCTTCTTAACATTCATGAGAAATGAGAAATAATATC
>NW_016823439.1:664746-705922 GCF_001698545.2 Rhinopithecus bieti
AAATAAATAAATAAATAAATAAATAAATAAATAAAGTCTCCCAAATGTTAAATATTGCCCACTATTTCAATTTTTTTTGAACACTGTGTGTACCAAATAAACTTCTGAGTTGGCTAGCCAGAGACTCCAGTTTTAGGCTTTACAATAAATAAATATGAATAGTACACATTTTGATACCAGGTAGACCTGGATTCTCTTGTAAGCTTAGCTGGGTATAAATCATTATTCCTTTCCTTCTTAACATTCATGAGAAATGAGAAATAATATCATCTTTCTCCTAATCCAGCTTTCTTACTGTTTGTGGGAGGAATGATTAGATGGTAAAACAGGCTGGGCGCGGTGGCTAACGCCTGTAATCCCAGCACTTTGGGAGGCCAAGGTGGGCGGATCACCTGAGGTCAGGAGTTCGAGGCCAGCCCGGCCAACATAGCAAAATCCCGTCTCTACTAAAAATACAAAAATTAGCCGGGCATGGTGGCAGGTGCCTGTAATTCCAGCTACTTGGGAGACTGAGGCAGGAGAATCACTTGAACCCAGGAGGTGGAGTTTGCAGTGAGCCATAGTAGCGCCACTGCACTCCAGCCTGGGTGACAGACCAAGACTCCATCACAAGAAAAAAAAAAGTACAAAACTTCCAATATCAATAATTTAAGTAGGTACATTAAACACAGCCTCCTTAAGTAAGATGGGAAAAACTTATGATTATTCATATTCTGGTGTTCCTGTGAAAATCAGCTGGAATCACTTAAGTGCTCAAAACCCCAGTTTCTGCTTCTGTTTAATGGGAACTGAAAAAATATCCACCACCACTCTCCCTTCTCTGTCAAGGTGTCAAATAAGCTAATATTTGGGAAGGCCCTAGGAAAAGCCGAAGTGCTTCACAAAAAGAGATGTTCGGCCAAGTGCAGTGGCTCACACCTGTAACGCCAGCACTATGGGAGGGCCAAGGTGGATGGAGGCCAGGAGTTTGAGACCAGCCTGGCTAACATGGCAAAACCCTGTCTCTACTAAAAATACAAAAAATTGGCCAGGCATGGTGGTGTGCACTTGTAATCCCAGCCACTCAGGAGGCTAAGGCAGGAGAATTGCTTGAAGCCGGGTGGCAGAGGCTGCAGTGAGCCAAGATCGTGCCACTGCACTCCAGCCTGGATAACAGAGCCAGACCATGTGTCAGGAAAAAAAAAAAAAAAGTAGCTGTTCACCTGTCACTAATTCATTGTGTTGCTGTTCCATATTAAAATTTAGACCAACTATTAAACTTCAAGTCTTTCAGTGTTTTTTTTTGTTTTTTTTTTTTTTTTTTTAAGATGGAGTTTCACTCTTGTTGCCCAGGCTGGAATGCAATGGTGAGATCTCAGCTCACCACAACCTCCTCCTCCCGTGTTCAAGCGATTCTCCCGCCTCAGTCTCCCGCGTAGCTGGGATTACTGGCATGCGCAATCACGCCCAGCTTTGTATTTTTAGTAGAGACAGGGTTTCTCTGTGTTGGTCAGGCTGGTCTCAAACTCCTGAACTCAGGTGATCCTCCCACCTCGGCCTCCCAAAGTGGCTCATGGATTACAGGCGTGAGCCACCATGCCTGGCCTAAACTCCGATTCTTTTAAACCACAGCTATGAGAGTCAGGCAAAAGTCACCCTTTTTTTTTTTTTTTCTTTGAGATGGAGTCTCACTCTTGTTGCCCAGGCTGGGGTGCAATGGTGCAATCTTGGCTCACTGCAACCTCCGCCTCCCAGGTTAAAATGATTCTCCTGTCTCAGCCTCCCATGTAGCTGGGATTATAGGCAATGTGCCACCACGCCCGGCTAATTTTTTATATTTTTAGTAGACGCAGGGTTTCACCATGTTGGTCATGCTAGTCTCGAACTCCTGACCTCGTGATCCGCCTGCCTTGACCTCCCAAAGTACTGGCATTACAGGCGTGAACAACTGCGCCCGGCCAATGGTTCTTCAAAACACCCCAACTCATCTCAATAGCACAACCCCTGTTTTCTAGACATCAATATTATTGTACTTACTGATTTGGATCTGATCCATAATCCACCAGAACATCAACTAATTTCCTAAGGCCCAATAATGCCGCAACAAAAAGTGCTGTTTGGCCCAAGTTGTTAACTGCATCAACATAAATTCCTGCAAAGGAAATATCAGAATCAATGCAAATATCAGAAAACTTCCTGAGATGGAACTGGGTTGGGGGGGGAGGAGATTAAAGAAGGCCTTCATTAGTCACACATAGATATACTGGAAGGCAAACTCACTGTTTATTCATCAAAAATATTTACAGAAAGTTGCATTGAAGCATTTAGTTCGCCACACTCTGGTGTATTACAAAATGGATTAAAATGGTTCTCAATCATGGGAAGGGATGAGGGAGGGACTAAAGATACTGTGTGTGTTGGAAGGAAGGCTATAACATAAAAAGAGCTCACTGGAATACAAGTCCTCACCTAAAAGATCTTAGTGAAGTATAAAGACTAATTAGACAAGGGAAAACAAAATACACAAAACAGACCAATTTCCAGTACTATCAAACAATGAGGCTGCGAATAATTAAAAGGGACTGAAAAAAAAGAAAAAGGCCAAAGTAGTAACACGACCAAGAAAAAAATAAAAAAAGAAAACACGTCTTACCTACCAAGAAAAAATTAATCGCGCACGCCTGTAACCCCAGCTCTTTGGGAAGCGGAGGCGACTGGATCACCTGAGGCTAAAGAGCTCGAATCCACCCTGACCAACAATATGAAATCGCCACTCTACTAAATATACAAAAACTAGCGGGGCCTGGAGGCGAACCTGCAAGCCCAGCCTACTCAGAATAACACGAGAAATGCTTAAAAGACGGAAGCTGCAATGACCCGAAAATTGGCCATTGCACTCCAGCCTAAGATGACAGAACAATGCCCCGACTCAAAAAAGACAACAACACAGCACACATACACACTCCAAGAGTCTCCAACAAGAAGACAAAAATAATAACGAGCATTGCCTTAAGCTACAATTAACAAAAAAAAAACGCTGACTAATGAACGAACAAACTACTTTTAACACATGAATAATTACGCCGGAACCACTCAGACTGCATTCTCTCCCTCCTATTCTCCCAAAGGGAGAAAAAGAACGATCATCAATGGCAAAAGGCAGTCACAAATAAAGCGACACCAAACGCCAACTTCACGCTCAGGAGAGAACACTGCGCTTCCTCCTCGTAGTTTCCGGTGCTCTACACATTCAGAGAAACTTCTCTAGTAATGAACTATAGAAATGATCCCTGAAAGTATAGTCTTAACAAATAACGCCACGCCTCCCCCATGCGAAAGAAACTCACACATATTAAGCTTATGGTGAGTTTTTCGTGAGCACCATTTTCTCCTGGAAAATATCAGTATGTGCTTTCTTCCAAAAATGATCTTTCCATTACCAAAGTTCGACAAAGCATTTAAAACAAGCTCAACATTTTGAAGATGCTTTAGGCAATCACGGTAATTAACGTATGGTAGCAAAACAGCCAATCACTCGCTAGCTACTTTCTAACCCCGCCCCATTTTCCTCCCCACCTAACGCTGACGACTATAAAGCGCGCCGGAGCGCCAGAAACCTTTAAGGACACTGCCCAGTTTGGACCGATAATCGGAAGCGAGGAGGCCCTTGAGAACAACCAAAGAGTGAAGGGAAAGCGGTAATTCAAAGCCAAAGACTGTGAGATTCGCATAGCGCGCCCAATTATATTTTATACTGTGATCAAAATTCCAGACACATATTTTGGATTTCCTCCCCCCCAAATCAGGGAGTTTTTATTCTATATGGCATTGCTGTGTTTATTTTTTTCTGGTTCTCGCACTCTTGCCCAGGATGGCCCTGAACTCCTGGATTCAAGCGATCCTCCCACCTCAGCCTTCCAAAATGCTGGGATTACAGGCGTGAGCCATCACACCCGGTCATTGCTGTGTTTAAACAAGCAGGACAACATATTCTCCTGGTTTAAGCTTCAGTAGCTTCCCATTTCTTGAGGTAGAAACAAAACTTCTCTACATACTTCCGTGAGAAAATATTTTAAATGGTCCATTTTCAAGGCATAATAAATCTAAGTACTGGCAGCCAGCCTGCAAATGTAACAAACCACACAGCTCATGCACCTAGAAGGTCACAATAAGCGAACAGAATGTAGAGGAGGGGTCAGCCCATAAAAGGGAAGAAAGTTTCTTTATTGGGAAATCGAAAATTAAAGCAGAGGGTTACAGCTGGAACCCTGAGGTCCACTACCATCTTGAGGCAAGCTAGGGCCAGGGATGGTAGCTCCCGGCTGTAATCCCAGCACTTTGGGAGGCCAGGCAGATCACTTGAGGTCGGGAGTTTGAGACCAGCCTGGGTAACGTGGAGAAACCCCAACTCTACCATAAAAATAGAAAAATTAGCCAGGGGCTGGGCGCGGTGGCTTACGCCTGGTGGTTTACACCTGTAATCCCAGCACTTTGAGAGGCTGAGGCGGGTGAATCACAAGGTCAGGAGATTGAGACCTGCCTGGCCAACATGGTGAAACCTCATCTCTACTAAAAAGTACAAAAATCAGCTGGGCATGGTGGCACGTGCTTGTAGTCCCAGCTACTCAGGAGGCTGAGGCAGGAGAATCACTTGAATCCAGGAGGCAGAGGTTGCAGTGAGCCAAGATCACGCCACTACACTCCAGCCTGGTGACAGAGCAAGACTCCGTCTCAGAAAAAAAAAAAAAAAAAAGCAAATAACGAAAAAAGCCAAAAAGTAGGCAGAGATTAGAGGAAAACCTGGAAGAAATGGGTCACAAATGACAAGGAAGGTTGAAAGTTTCAAAAAGAAGGATCAGTCAACAGTATGGAAGCCTGAGACATCTAGTAAGAAGAAATTGGGCTGGGTGTGGGGACTCACACCTGTAATCCCAGCACTTTGGGAAGCTGAGGTGGGTAGATCACTTGAGGCCAAGAGTTCAAGACCAGCCTGGCCAACATGGTGAAACCCTGTCTCTACTAAAAATACAAAAATACACAAAAATTAGCCAGGCTTCGTGGCACGTGCCTGTAATGCCAGCTACTCGGGAAGCTGAGGCAGGAGGTGGAGGTTGCAGTGAGCTGAGATCGTGCTACTGCACTCCAACCTGGGCAACAGAGGGAGAACCTGTCTCAAAAGAAAAAAAGAAAAAGAAACAGTGGTCATGGTGAGAACATTACTAGAGGGGTTCACATGTCTTACTGCTCAGGACTTCCTGTGTTACAAATATTTGTGGTATGTTTGTGTCCTCTACCAGACTGTCTTTCCTACACTAGAGGGTAGGACTGCCCAGTGTATCTCCCCTATCTTCAGTGCCTTGTTCACTTCTCTGCCCAACACAAGGCAGCCTAAGAGTAGAGAAGAGCAGCAGAGAACAGAAAAAGGACAATTCTGCATGGATCTCTCAGTTATGCATGTTATGGGGGGCAAGGCACTAACCTGTTCAGGGCACCTCTTTGAAGATATTTGCATAATGAACTTTGGAAGACAGATAGTATCTATATTCATAGCAAATTGAATACACACTCACCATCCAGTATAATAAAAATAATGTCTCCAGCATTATCCAGGGCGCAGTGGCTCACGCCTGTAATCCCAACACTTTGGGAGACCGAGGCAGGCGGATCACCTGAGATCAGAAGTTCGAGACCAGCCTGGCCAACATGGTCAAACTCCACCTTTACTAAAACTACAAAAAGTAGCTGGGCATGGTGGCGGGCACCTGTAATACCAGCTACTCAGGAGGCTGAGGGAGGAGAATTGCTGGAACCCAGAAGGTGGAAGTTGCAGTGAGCTGAGATCTCAACATTGCACTCCAGCCTAGGTTGACAAAGCGAAACTCTGTCTCAAAAAAAAAAAAAGGTTAAAAGGAAAAAATACTGATATTCTGGCTACTGCTATTGCTATGAGTTAAAAACCATCATTCATCTGTGACCCCAAGAATCTCATCCACACACCTGTAGCTGTCTAATTTATCAAATCTGAAACTATTTATAGTTATTGACAAGAAGAAATTACAGTCAAGGGAAGCAGGCTGACAAAAAGTTATAGTTATTGACAAGAAGAAATTACAGTCCAGGGAAGCCCCTTCTGGGGCTCAGGAGGCAAAAAATTAAATCAACCAAGGCCTCTAAGGGCTTCTCTCTTTTTTTTTTTTTTTTTTTTTGACAGAGTCTCCCTCTGTAGCCCATGCTAGAGTGCAGTGGCATGATCTTGGCCCACTGCGTCCTCTGCCTCCCAAGTTCAAGTGATTCTCCTGCCTCAGCCTCCCGAATAGCTGCGATTACAGGCACGCACCACCATGCCCAGCTAATTTTTGTATTTTTAGAAGATACGGGGTTTTACCATGTTGACCAGGCTGGTCGCAAACTCCTGACATCAAGAGATCCACCTGCCTTGGCCTCCAAAAGTGCTGGAATGACAGGCATGAGCCACCGCGCCCAGCCCTCCAAGGGCTTCTCTAAGGATCAGAAAACACTTAGGGGAAGGCACTGAGCAACAAATCTTGAGGGGATACAGGTGGCTGGAAAGAAAAACAGGTGAAAACCTCTGTCCCTACAACTTAAGCAAACATGCCCCTTGGAGATTTCCTAATAAAAAATAACACTTATTCATTCAACAAATAATTATTTTAGGCCAGCATTGTACCCATGTTGTGGCTGCTATAAAGGTAACTAAAAACAGTCCCACAAGAAGTGACCAGAGGCAGCTATGACATGGTACAAAGACTGACCAAAAAAGTTAAAAGACCTGGATTCAAATGTTGACATCCTAATACCACCCTCATTAGCCCAGGGCCTCGAGATGGGTCAGTCACCTAACCTCTGGGCCTCCTACGAGGTAATATCTGATATTAACAATAATGTGTGCCAGGCATCATTCTTTTAATTCACTTAATCCTCACAACTCTACAACAGGAAGAAGAAACTATTATTATCACTATTTTGTAGATGGAGAAATGGAGAGAGATCAATTTGCCAGAGGTCACAAACCAGTCTGGTTCCAAAGTCCACGCACTATACCACTGTCTCTGTGATATTGTGAAACATATATTTGGGGCCGGGCGCGGTGGCTCATGCCTGTCATCCCAACACTTTGGGAGGCCGAGGCGGGTGGATCACCTGCGGTCAGGAGTTGGAGACCAGCCTGACCAATATGGTGAAACCCCGTCTCCCTGTCTCTACTAGTAAATTACATACATTAGCGGGGCATGGTAGCATGCGCCTTGTAGTCCCAGCTACCTGGGAGGCTGAGGCAGGAGAATTGCTTCAACTGGTGAAGCAGAGGTTGCAGTGAGCTGAGATCATGCCAGTACACTCCAGCCTAGGTGACAGAGCGAGACTCTGTCTCCAAAAAAAAAAAAAAAAAAGATTTATTTGGGGCTGGGCATGGTGGCTCACGCCTGTAATCCCAATACTTCGGGAGGCAGAAGTACATGGATCACTTGAGGTCAGGAGTTCGAGACCAGTCTGGTGAACATGGTGAAACCCCATCTCTACTAAAAATACAAAAATTAGTTGGGCATGGTGGTGGGCGCCTGTAATCCTAGCTACTTGGGAGGCTGAGTCATGAGAATTGCTTGAAGCCCAGGAGGCAGAGGCTGCAGTGAGCGTGCCATTGCACTCCAGCCTAGGTGACAGAGTGAGACTCTGTCTCAAAAAAAAAAAAAAAAAAAGGAAAAAAAAACAAGAAATATATATTTGGTCTTCATGCCTGTTTCCTGATATGGAGCTTCTAAAACTCTTTGAACCTCTGGAATGATGAGTATCTTTTGTATGCTGATGCTGACTGTAGCTAGTGACTGGGCCCATCCAGATGGCATCAGGATGACAGCTGGTCACTGGAAAGACCAAAGCACGATGAGAGGGTTGGGACTCTTAGCCCTGCCCCCCAACCTTTGGGGAGGGGAGAGGGGCTGAAGGTTAAATTGATCACCAATGGCTAGTGATTTAATCTACCATGCCTACGTAATGAAGTTTCCATAAAAACCCAAAAGGACGGGGTTGGGAAGCTTCTGAACAGCTGAACATGGAGAGGTTCAGGGAGGGTGGGCCAGGGAAGGCATGGAATCTCCAAGCCTTTTCCCACATGCCTTGCCCTGGACATCATTTCCATTCAGTTGCTCATCTGTATCTTTTGTGATATCTTTACAATAAATGGGTAAACCTAAGTAAAGTGTTTCCCTGAGTTCTATGAGCCACTCTAGCAAATTAATCAAACCTGGGGAGTGAGTTGTAGGAACACCCAATGTATAGTCAATCATAAGAAGTATAGGTTTACAACCTACTGCTTTTTTTTTTTTTTTTTTTTTTGAGACGGAGTCTTGCTCTGTTGCCCAGGCTGGAGTGCAGTGGTGCAATCTTGGCTCACTATAACTTCTGCCTCCCAGGTTCAAGCAATTCTCCTGCCTCAGCCTCCTGAGTGGCTGGGATTACAGGCGCCTGCCACCACACCCGGCTAATTTTTGTATTTTTAGTAGAGTCAGGGTTTCACAATGTTGGTCAGGATGATCTCGAACTCCTGACCTCGTGATCCACCTGCCTCAGCCTCCCAAAGTGCTGGGATTACAGACGTGAGCCACTGTGCCTGGCCTGTAAAGATATATTACAAGGTATTTTATCAAAGCATTGTTTCTGATTACTAAAACTGCAAAATAGGCTGCACATGCTATCTCATACTTGTAATCCCAGCACTTTGGGAGGCAAACCCGGGACAACTGCTTGAGCCCAGTAGTTCAAGACCAGTCTGGGCAACACAGTGAGACTTTGTCTCTACTACAACAAATTAAAAAAAAATTTTAATGCAAAATAGCACAATTCACAATCGCAAAATCAAGGAACGAACCCAAATGCCCATCAATCAACGAGTGGATAAAGAAACTGTGGTGTATTTATACATTGAATACTACTCAGCATTAAAAAGGAATGGGAATTAATGGCATCTGCAGGAAACTGGATGAGACTGGAGACTTATTCTTTTTTTTTTTTTTTTTTTGAGGACGGTCTTGCTGCGCCCCGGGCTGGAGTGCAGTGGGCCGGATCTCGCTCACTGCCAAGCTCCGGCCTCCCGGTTTACGTATTCTCCTGCCCGCCTCCGTGTAGCTGGGACTACAGGCGCCGCCGCCACTCGCCCAGCTAGTTTTTTTGTATTTTTAGTAGGACGGGTTTTCCCATGGTTAGCAGATGTCTCAATCTCCTGACCTCGTGATCCGCCAGTCTCGGCCTCCAAAGTGCTGGGATTACAGGCTTGAGCCGGTGCCCGCCTTTTTTTTTTTTTTTTTTTTTTTTTTTTTTTTTTTGAGACGGAGTTTCACTCTTGTTACCCAGGCTGCAGTGCAATGGCGTAATCTTGGCTCACCACAAGCTCCACCTCCCAGGTGCAAGTGATTCTCCTGCCTCAGCCTCCCGAGTGGCTGGGATTACAGGCATGCGCCACGATGCCTGGCTAATTTTTTATATTTTTAGTAGAGACGGGGTTTCTCCATGTTGGTCAGGCTGGTCTCGAACTCCTGACCTCAAGTGGTCCTCCCGCCTTGGCCTCCCAAACTTCTGGGATTACAGGCATGAGCCACCGCAACTGGCCTGGAGACTATTATTCTAATTGAAGTAACTCAGGAATAGAAAACCAAACATTTTATGTTCTCACTGATATGTGGGAGCTAAGCTATGAGGACGCAAAGGCATGACAATGATACAATGATCTTGCTTGGGGAGCTGAGGGGAAGGGTGGGAGGTGGGCAAGAGATAAGACTACAAATAAGGTGCCAGTGTATACTGCTCGGATGATGGGTGCACCAAAATCTCACAAGTCACCACTAAAAAACTTACTCATGTTGGCCAGGCACAGTGGCTCTTTGGGAGGCCAAGGCAGGTAGATCACCTGAGGTCAGGAGTTCGAGACCAGCCTGACCAACATGGAGAAACCCCGTCTCTACTAAAATACATAAAAAATTAGCTAGGCATGGTGGTGGGCGCCCGTAATCACAGGTACTCGGGAGGCTGAGGCAGGAGAATCGCTTGAACCTGGTAGGTGGAGGCTGCAGTGAGCCAAGATCACGCCATTGCACTCCAGCCTGGGCAAAAGAGCGAAACTCCATCTCAAATAAATAAATAAGAACTTATGTAGACAAATACCACCTATACCCCAATAACTTATGGAAAATAAAAAAATTAAATATCTGTAGGGGTACAGATGAGTACATTATGGTATATACAGATGAAAAAATTAAGCTGGGTGCAGTGGCCCACACCTGTAATCCCAGCACTTTGGGAGGCCAAGGCGGGCAGATCACTTGAGGTCACTTCGAGACCAGCCTGGCCAACATGGTGAAACTCCATCTCTACTAAAATACAAAAAAAAAAAAAGCTATGAAAATGAATAACTTAAATCTATATCAGTTAATTTAGAGATAGACATGATGCACTGTTAAATGGGGAAAAAAATCAGTTACAAAATGTGTATATCATAACACCACTTTTATAAAGGCAGATTAGCAACTTTAAAACATGTATCTCTTGACTTGGCATGGTGGCTCCTGCCTGTAATTGCAGCACTTTGGGAGGTCAAGGTGGGAGGATCACCCGAGGTCAGGAGTTCAAGACCAACCTGACCAACATAGAGAAACCCCATCTCTACTAAAATACAAAATTAGCCAAGCATGGTGGCACATGCCTGTAATCCCAGCTACTTGGGAGGCTGAGGCAGGAGAATCACTTGAACCTGGGAGGCAGATGTTGCGGTGAGCCGAGATCGTGCCATTGCACTCCAGCCTGGGCTCAAAACTCCGTCTCAACACATCACACACACACATCTCTTTGGTGGATTCCATTATTAAGTAACCTCATACTAAGGGAGGAGACAACCCCTCATATTGTCTTATGCCCAATTTCTGCCTTCAAAGAAAGAAAAGTAAAACTACAAGGCAGAAATGAAATCCACAAGCAGACAGCCTGGCGCCACACCCTGGGTCTGGTTAAAGATCGACCCCTGACCTAACCCGTTATGTTATCTATAGATTCCAGACATTGTATGGAAAAGCATTGTGAAAATCCCTGTCCTGTTCTGTTCTGATTACCAGCGCATGCAGCCCCTAGTCACGTGCCCGCTGCTTGCTCAATTGATCACGACCCTCTCCTGCGGACCCCTTAGAGTCGTAAGCCCTTAAAAGGGACAGGAATTGGTCACTCGGGAAGCTCGGTTTTTTGAAATGTGTCTTGCCAAAGCTCCCAGCCAAATAAAGCCCTTCCTTCTTTAACTCGGTGTCTGAGGGGTTTTGTCTGCAGCTTGTCCTGCTACAATACTACTTTTGTAGTAAAACATTTTAGTAGAAAAAAATTTAAGGAAGAGCCATCTATGGAAGAGTGGTGTAGACATTTCCTGAGGAGAAAATGTTTCGTTTGGAGTTTTCTTAAGTATTATGAACCCAGATGGATAAACGAA
Organism: Rhinopithecus bieti; assembly: GCF_001698545.2. Lineage (NCBI taxonomy): Eukaryota > Metazoa > Chordata > Mammalia > Primates > Cercopithecidae > Rhinopithecus > Rhinopithecus bieti. The sequence goes on from NW_016823439.1 coordinate 676,205, forward strand.
AATGGGAGGAACCTGATAATTTTTTTTTTTNTGTATACTGCTCGGATGATGGGTGCACCAAAATCTCACAAGTCACCACTAAAAAACTTACTCATGTTGGCCAGGCACAGTGGCTCTTTGGGAGGCCAAGGCAGGTAGATCACCTGAGGTCAGGAGTTCGAGACCAGCCTGACCAACATGGAGAAACCCCGTCTCTACTAAAAATACATAAAAAATTAGCTAGGCATGGTGGTGGGCGCCCGTAATCACAGGTACTCGGGAGGCTGAGGCAGGAGAATCGCTTGAACCTGGTAGGTGGAGGCTGCAGTGAGCCAAGATCACGCCATTGCACTCCAGCCTGGGCAAAAAGAGCGAAACTCCATCTCAAATAAATAAATAAGAACTTATGTAGACAAATACCACCTATACCCCAATAACTTATGGAAAAATAAAAAAATTAAATATCTGTAGGGGTACAGATGAGTACATTATGGTATATACAGATGAAAAAATTAAGCTGGGTGCAGTGGCCCACACCTGTAATCCCAGCACTTTGGGAGGCCAAGGCGGGCAGATCACTTGAGGTCACTTCGAGACCAGCCTGGCCAACATGGTGAAACTCCATCTCTACTAAAAATACAAAAAAAAAAAAAAGCTATGAAAATGAATAACTTAAATCTATATCAGTTAATTTAGAGATAGACATGATGCACTGTTAAATGGGGGAAAAAAATCAGTTACAAAATGTGTATATCATAACACCACTTTTATAAAGGCAGATTAGCAACTTTAAAACATGTATCTCTTGACTTGGCATGGTGGCTCCTGCCTGTAATTGCAGCACTTTGGGAGGTCAAGGTGGGAGGATCACCCGAGGTCAGGAGTTCAAGACCAACCTGACCAACATAGAGAAACCCCATCTCTACTAAAAATACAAAATTAGCCAAGCATGGTGGCACATGCCTGTAATCCCAGCTACTTGGGAGGCTGAGGCAGGAGAATCACTTGAACCTGGGAGGCAGATGTTGCGGTGAGCCGAGATCGTGCCATTGCACTCCAGCCTGGGCTCAAAACTCCGTCTCAACACATCACACACACACATCTCTTTGGTGGATTCCATTATTAAGTAACCTCATACTAAGGGAGGAGACAACCCCTCATATTGTCTTATGCCCAATTTCTGCCTTCAAAGAAAGAAAAAGTAAAAACTACAAGGCAGAAATGAAATCCACAAGCAGACAGCCTGGCGCCACACCCTGGGTCTGGTTAAAGATCGACCCCTGACCTAACCCGTTATGTTATCTATAGATTCCAGACATTGTATGGAAAAGCATTGTGAAAATCCCTGTCCTGTTCTGTTCTGATTACCAGCGCATGCAGCCCCTAGTCACGTGCCCGCTGCTTGCTCAATTGATCACGACCCTCTCCTGCGGACCCCCTTAGAGTCGTAAGCCCTTAAAAGGGACAGGAATTGGTCACTCGGGAAGCTCGGTTTTTTGAAATGTGTCTTGCCAAAGCTCCCAGCCAAATAAAGCCCTTCCTTCTTTAACTCGGTGTCTGAGGGGTTTTGTCTGCAGCTTGTCCTGCTACAATACTACTTTTGTAGTAAAAACATTTTTAGTAGAAAAAAATTTAAGGAAGAGCCATCTATGGAAGAGTGGTGTAGACATTTCCTGAGGAGAAAATGTTTCGTTTGGAGTTTTCTTAAGTATTATGAACCCAGATGGATAAACGAAAATGGGAGGAACCTGATAATTTTTTTTTTTTTTTTTTTAGACGGAGTCTTGCTCTGTCGCCCAGGCTGGAGTGCAGTGGCCGGATCTCAGCTCACTACAAGCTCCGCCTCCCGGGTTTACGCCATTCTCCTGCCTCAGCTTCCCGAGTAGCTGGGACAACAGGCGCCCGCCACCTCACCCGGCTAGTTTTTTGTATTTTAGTAGAGACGGGGTTTCACCGTGTTAGCCAGGATGGTCTCGATCTCCCGACCTCGTGATCCGCCCGTCTCAGCCTCCCAAAGTGCTGGGATTACAGGCTTGAGCCACTGCGCCCGGCAATTTTTTTTTTTTTTTTAAGACACTGGGTTTCGCTCTGTTGCCCAGGTTGGGCAACAAAAAATATTATTATTATTATTTTTTGAGACAGAGTCTGGAGTGCAGTGGCACTATCTTGGCTCACTGCAAGCTCCACCTCCTGGGTTCACACCATTCTCCTGCCCCAGCCTCCTGAGTAGCTGGGACTACAGGCGCCCACCACCACGCCTGGCTAATTTTTTATATTTTTAGTAGAGACGGGGTTTCACTGTGTTAGGCAGGATGGTCTTGATCTCCTGACCTCGTGATCTGCCTGCCTCAGCCTTCCAAAGTGCTGTGATTACAGGCATGAGCCACCGCACCCGGTCGGGCAACAAAAAAGTTTTAAAAATAGCCAGGCATTGTGGCACAAGCCTGTAGTCCCACCTACCCAGGAGACTAAGGCAAGAGGATCTTTTTTTTTTTTTGAGAGGGAATCTTGCTCTGTCGCCCAGGCTGGAGTACAGTGGCCTGATCTTGGCTTCCCAGCCTCTCCAGTAGCTGGGATTCCAAGCATGTGCCACCATGCCCAGCTAACTTTTGTAATTTTAGTAGAGATGGTGTTTTGCCATGTTGGCCAGGTTGGTCTTGAACTCCTGACCTCAGGTGATCTGCCTGCCTTGGCCTCCCAAAGTGCTAGGACTACCGACATGAGCCATCACACCCAGCCCAAGAGGATCTCTTGAGCCCAGAAGGGCAAAGCTGCAGTGAGCCGAGAATGCAACCACTGCACTCCACCCTGGAAGACAGGAGACCCTGTCTGAAAAAGAAAACAAAACAAAACAAAAAAAAGAAGGAAAATGAAAAAAAGGGCCAGGCACGGTGTCTGCTGGAGAACTGCCTCATATGTGGGGAAACAACCCCCACATATCTTGTGTCAAAGTGTTGTATTGAGGCCAGGAATGGTGGCTAACGCCTGTAATCCCAAAAGTTTGGGAGGTCGAGGTGGGCGAATCACTTGGGCCCAGGAGTTCGAGACCAGCCTGTCCAACATGGCAAAACCCCAACTCTACTAAAAATATAAAAATTACCCAGGCATGGTGCTGGGCGCTTATAATCCCAGCTACTTGGGAGGCTGAGGCAGGAAAATCCCTTGAACCCGGGAGGCAGAGGTTGCAGTGAGCTGAGATCGTGCCACTGCACTCCAGCCTGGGCTATAGAGAGAGACCCTGTGTCAAAATACATACATACATACATGAAAGAAAGAAAGAAAGTGAGAAAGTGAGAAAAAAGAAAAAGAGGGCAGGTGCGGTGGCTCATGCCTGTAATCCCAGCACTTTGGGAGGCCAAGGCTGGTGGATCACCTGATGTCAGGAGTTCGAGACCAGCCTGGACAAAATGGCAAAACCCCATCTCTGCTAAAAATACCAAAAATTAGCCGGGCTTGGGGCGTGCGCCTGTAGTCCCAGCTACTTGGAAGGCTGAGGCAGGAGAATCACTTTTTTTTTTTTGGTGACGGAGTCGCGCTGTCACCCAAGCTAGAGTGCTTTGGCACTATCTTTGCTCACTGCAACCTCTGCCTCCCGGGTTCAAGCAATTCTCCTGCCTCAGCCTCCCGATTAGCTGGAATTACAGGCATGTGCCACCATGCCCAGCTAATTTTCGTATTTTTGGTACAGACAGGGTTTCATCATGTTGTCCAGGCTGGTCTGGAACTCCTGAACTCAGGTGATCCGCCCGCCTCGGCCTCCCAAAGTACTGGGATTACAGGTATTAGCCACCATGCCCGGTCGAGAATCGTTTTAACCCAGGAGGTGGAGGTTGCGGTGAGCTGAGATCATGCCACTGCACTCCAGCCTGGGTGACAGACTGAGACTCCATCTCAAAAAAAAAAAGAAGGAAGGAAGGAAGGAGAGAGAGAGAGAGAGAAAGAAAGGAAGGAAGAGAAAATGAAAACCAGAACATCAAAAGGTTAATTTTAAACTCCATTTTACTAAAGAAACAAAAGAAATAAGTATGGTACTGAAAGGGAAAAAAATATTTAAGTGACTAAGAAAACTTTTATTTTCAGGCAGGGTCTCATTCTGTTGCCCAGGCTGCGGAACAGTGGTGCCATCAGGGCTCAGTGAAGCCTTGAACTCCCAGAAGCTCAAGCCATCCTCCCATTGAAGCCTCTTGAGTAGCTGGGACTACAGGCAGTCGCTGCCACTCTGGCCTACTTTTACAATTTTTTTGTAGAGATAGGGTCTGGCTATATTGCCCAGGCTGGTCTCAAACTCCTGGCCTCAAGCGATCCTCCCACCTCTGCCTCCTAAAGTTATGGGATTACAGGCGTGAGTCACCGTACCTGGCGAGAAAATATTAAAAGCACATTTAAAACCACTTCCAACTGCTTTCCTAAGTAACTCAGAATGTAGGCTCCAACTCCCATTGCTCAAAAAGCAGAACATGGCAAATGTTTGAAAAATAGGTCAGATAGGTATTGACATTAGGTGGAGAGCAAAACTACATAAATCCTATCCCCAACACCAAAACGGAGGCTGCTATTTGACAACCAAAGCACCTCATTAAACACAAAATTGGCCGTGCGCGGTGGCTCACGCCTGTCATCCCAGCACTTTCGGAGGCCGAAGCCGGTGGAACATTTGAGGTTACGAATTCGTGACCACCCTGACCAACTTGGTGAAACCCCCTCTACACTAAAAGTACAGAAACTAACCGAGCGTTGTGGCGGCGCCTGTAATCCCAGCTACTCGGGAAGCTGAGGCAGGAAAATCACTTGAACCTGGGAAGTGGAGAGTGCAGTGAGGCAAGATGGGGCCGAAGGATTCCGGTCTGGACGACAAAGAAAGACTCCATCTCAAGAAAAGAAAGAAAAGAAAAGAAGACGCGTAAAGCAATCATTAACATAAGCACAGAAATACTAGAAATGACAACTGTGTGAAGCAGCTTCCTCTTCCATTAAGCGGAAGAACAAGAGAAACTACTCAGACTGCATCCTCTCCCGCTTGCTCTCTCAGAGAAGAATCATCCATCAATGGCAAACAGCAGCTGCAGCAAAGCAACACCAACTGCAGGTTTCAGGCTCAGGAGAGAACACTGCGTCTCCTCGCAGTTGCCGGTGCTCCACACGTCCAGAAAAGCTTCTCTAGTGGCAAGCTATAGAAATGATTCCTAAAAGTATAGTCTTAACCATCTATCGGCCGCCTCTGCTGGGTCTATTGCGGCCGCACGCTTTTACCTGATGGCTAGTTATTATAGATTTCCCCATTTCGGTTCCACTAGGGGGAAAAAACCCCAGCTCTGCCATACAGTCTTTTCGAATACTATCACTTAACGCATTTAAAGTTTTAAGTGGAAATGTAATTTTAAAAAATGGTTTAATCATAAACATCTAAACGGCCACGTTTAAATAACATAATACTGCAGAGCGCGGTGGCTCACGCCTGTAATCCCAGCGCTTTGGGAGGCCGAGGCGGGCAGATCACAAGGTCAGAAGATCGAGACCATCCTGGCTAACACGGTGAAACCCCGTCTCTACTAAAAATACAAAAAAAAATTAGCAGGCGCGTGGTGGGCGTCTGTAGTCCCAGCTACTCGGGAGGCTGAGGCAGGAGAATGCCGTGAACCCGGGAGGCGGAGCTTGCAGTGAGCCGAGATCGCGCTACTGCACTCCAGCCTGGGCGACAGAGCGAGACTCTATCTCAAAAAATAAATAAATTAAATAAATAAATAACATAATACTGAACGACGGCCAGTCATAACCTACAGCTAGGCTCCACGGTTCTGGTAAAGGTGCCTGGTCCCAGACAATTTAAGGAAAGGGTGGCCTTTGCCTCTGCTAGAATCAGGCTGGATCTGGTAATTGTGAGCAGTTGTGAACAACTATCCTAAGGGTTTGACTTTCAAACGCTAGGGAGGTCACCATGACTGTGGCAGGAAAGGGAACAGGGTGACTGAGACCCAGCGTTTAAGAAAAAGAGCTCTGGTTCTTATGCCACGTTTGCACTACCAGTTCACACTTCTTACATTTTTAAGATAAAGATGTTTGGTGAATTTGATGTTATTTCTCCCCCGAACAAACACTTGAATGCTGGTATATATAATGGTAATAGCTACTGACCGGTCATGGTGGCTCACTCCCGTAATCCCAGCACTTTGGCAGGCCGAGGTGGATGGATCACTTGAGGTCAGGAGTTTGAGACCAGCCTGGCCAACATGGTGAAACCCTGTCTCTACTAAAAATACAAAAAGTAGCCAGGTGTGATGGCACTTGCCTGTACTCCCAGCTACTAGGGAGGCTGAAGCACAAGAAACACTTGAACCCAGGAGATGGAGGTTGCAGTGAGCCCAGATTTAGCCACTGCACTCCGGCCTGGGTGATACAGCAAGACTATCTCCAAAAAAAAAAAAAAAAAAAAAAAGGTATTAGCTACTATTTATTGAGGTCGTGCCATGTTCCTGGTGTCATATGAGATAAATACTATTAGTAATCATCCCAGCCTTATAGATGGATAAACTGACACACAGAAAGATTAGGTAACTTGCCTAAGGTCACACAGCTTTGAAACAGAGCTGGTAGGTCAGGTGCCGGAGCTTATTATCTTAACCATTATCCAGTTTTTCTATGTGCTAAGCACTATTTCTAGGAATGGGGCATATAGCGATGGAATAAAATAAGTAAAGGCTCCTACTCACACACAGAGCTTACCTGCTAGTGTGTGTCTGTGTTTCTGTGTGTGAGAAACAAATGCACAAATGAATGATAAATAATGAGGCATGTAGATAATTATAACATTGTTGAAACAGAGAGACTTGGTGGCTATTTATTTATTTATTGAGACAGTCTTGCTCTGACACCCAGGCTGCAGTACAGTGGTTCAATCTCAGCTCACTGCAAACTCTGCCTCCTGGGCTCAAGCCATCCTCCCACCTCAGCCTCTTGAGTAGCTGGGGCTACAGGTGTAAGCCACCAAGTCCCGACAATTTTTGTATTTTTTGTAGAGACAAGGTTTCACTGAGTTGCCCAGGCTTGTCTCGACCTTCTCAGCTCAACTGATCCACCAGCCTCAGCCTCCCAAAGTGCTGGGGTTACAGGCGTGAGCCACCATACCCTGCCTATCGGTGGTTACTTTAGATTTGAAAGGTTAGGGAAGGAGAGGGTTTCCCTAACCACTCAAAGGTTATTTAAGCCAAGACTTGAATGATTAAAAAGTAGCCAATCAGGTGGCTGGGAGTGGTAGCTCACACCTATAATTCCAGCACTTTGGGAGGCCGAGGCAGGAAGATCACCTGAGGTGGGGAGTTCGAGACCAGCCTGAATAATATGGAGAAACACCGTCTCCACTAAAAATACAAAACTAGCCGGGCGTGGTGGCACATGCCTGTAATCCCAGTTACTCGGGTGGCTGAGGCAGGAGAATCGCTTGAACCTGGGAGTCGGAGGTTGCGGTGAGCCGAGAATGGCCATTGCACTCCAGCCTGGGCAACAAGAGCGAAACTCCGTCTCAAAAAAAAAAAAAAAGTACCCAACCAGGCAGCTGTGCCTATGGAGTAGCCATTCTTTTCTTTCTTTCTCTTTTTATTATTATTATTATTTTTTTGAGATGGAGTCTCGTTCTCTCCAGGCTGGAGTGCAGCAGCTTGATCTCTGCTCGCTACAACCTCCCACTCCCAGGTTCAAGTGATTCTCCTGCCTTGGCCTCCCGAATAGCTGGGATTATAGGTATGCACCACCACACCCAGCTAATTTTTGTATTTTTAGGGTTTCTCCATGTTGGCCAGGCTGGTCTGTAACTCCTGACCTTGTGATCGATCCACCTGCCTCGGCCTCCCAAAGTGCTGGGATTACAGGCGTGAGCCACTGCGCCCAGCTAAGTGATAGATGTTTTTTTGTTGTTGTTGTTGTTGTTGTTGTTCTTGTTTTTGAGAGCGGAAGTCTCGCTCTGTAGGGCCCGAGGCTGAGTGCAGTGGTGCAACCCCCCGATCTCGGCTCACTGCAAGTTCGCGCCTCCTGGGTTCACGGCATTCTCTGCCTCAGGCATCACCAAAGTAGGCTGGGACTACGTGCTCCCGCCACAACGGCGCAGGCTAATTTTTTTTGTATTTTTAGTAGAGACGGGGTTTCAGCTGTGTTAGTCAGAATGGTTCTTGATCTCGCTGAGCCGTGATCCGCCGCACTGGCCCCTCCAAAGTGCTGGGATTCAGCAGGCGTGAGTCAGCTGCACCGCAGGCGGTGATAGGTGTTTTAATCCTCTATCTCATTAATCCTTAAACAACGAAGGAGAATAGGTGATTATTTCTCGCTTTCAGCAGATGCTGAGTATAGCATCTGTCCACAACTCCTGAAGGAACCACATGTTGAACCTTACAGCCTGTCTGGCACTAAATCAGTCCCTGTTCTTTCTGGTAAGGCTGAGGGGTCTTCTTCAGAGTCTAGTCTCCATCATTCAGTTCTCGATGAAGCATTAAGTAAAGTATAAATCTTTCAAAGTTACGGTCTGAATGAACTCATCTTGCGCTGGCTTATAAATCCCTGAGGAAGACTACCATATTTACGTCTAGGAAAGTTAGTCTCAAATTTCACCTCAGTTAAAAACTCCCCGTCGCTGAATTTCATGCAGGAAGCCACAGGGTCACATGGACATTCAAATGGCACAGTATTACTAATCAGTACACTTGCAGGCATCAGCCCAATATTGACCATGCATGTTGTGAAAGATGGCTTAGGCAGCTCAGTCATCTTAATTCAACTGCCTCTCCTAATAGAATCTCCTCACAGACCATTCTCTTTAGAGACAGCCAAATGCTCCGTACTTTATTTTTTCTCAGAAAAAGGACAATGCTGGTCAATTGGCGCAGGTCTGGGATTCTTTTGGTTTCAGAGCAGCTTCGCATATATATATACTATATATATATATACTATAATAGAAAACTAGAAACGTAGTAAATAAATATATAAAATATGTAAGATAGTATAAATATATTTATATGTAAATATAATAAATATATATAATACAATATATTGTAATATATATTAATATATTTATATTCATTTATATAATTTTATATGTATATCTTTTTTTTAATGGAGTTTTTGCTCCCTTGTTGGCCCAGGCTGGATTTTTTTTTTTGTTTTTCTTTTGTTTTGTTTTTTTTTGAGACGGCGTTTGCTCTGCGCCCAGGCTGGAGTGTATGGGGCCGGATCTAGCTGCACTGCAAGCTCGCCTCCCGGGTTTAACGGCCATTCCTCCTGGCCTCCCGCCTCCCCCCGAGTAAGGCGGGAGCTAGAAGCCGCCGTGCCACCGTCCCCAGCTAGTTTTTTGTATTTTTTAGTAGAGATGGGGTTTCGCCATGTTAGCCAGGATGGTCTTGATCTCCTGACCTCGTGATCCGCCCGTCTCGGCCTCCCAAAGTGCTGGGATTACAGGCTTGAGCCACCGCGCCCGGCCATCAGGCTGGAATGTTAATGGCACCATCTGGGCTCGTTGCAATTTGTGCCTCCCATGTTCAAGCAATTCTCCTGCCTCAGCCTCCCACCTAGTATATTTTGAATTTATAAAGTACTTTCCAGTCACTTTCATCCAAGGGTCCTATCTCTGGTCTGGGCCCTTCTATATCTGTCTTCCATTCTCCATTCTCTATTCCTCCAATCTTTCTGGAAACCTCTCACCAACCAGGCCATCCCTTGGCCTCCTCTGAGCAGTTTCTCCAACTTCACGTGGGTGTTACCATCACTCCAGTACATTCTGACTTAGCTCATGTCACCTCTTCTGGAAGTCTTCCTTGACCTCTGCAAATAACACTGCCCACTCTGTGTTTTGTGTCCCTAATCATCCTTGTATAGGTTTCTACACAGCTCACTCTGGAATTCCAAATACATTTACTTTCCCTTACTAAACTGTGAGCTCTTTAAAAGCAGGAACATGTCTTATTTATCTCTGTATCTCCGGCACATTGCGTGGCACAGCAGATGTCCAGTAAATGCTGACTAACTGAATGAATGATGAATTTGTGAATGTATTGTTCCTTCCCTGAAGTCCTGCAACTGACCTGTTGGGAACCACCTGGTTTTCCCTTCCTTCTTATTCTACTCCTCCCTCAATAAAGCTGGCCTGTCTGAAATACAGTGAGAAACATGTCAGCAGGGTTCCTGGCCTTCTCCTCTTGCCTATCCTTGGTTTCAAAATATGTCTGTGCAGTCCATATCACTCCTCTGAGCTTCTGGCTCAGATATCCAGCTTCTACTTGACATTGCATTTAGGTGAATCACAGATATCTCAAATTCAGTGTACCCAAGTTGACTTAGATCAGCTTCCTCCCAAACATATTTCTCTTTTAGGGAATAATATTACTCTTAACCATGTTGCTCAAAACAAAAACCTAGCCTAAAGTTGCAGTGGCACATGAGTCTGTCCTCCCATCTGTGTGAGAGGATCACTTAAGCCCAGGAGTTCAAGTCCAGTCTGGGGCAACATAGTAAGACCCTGTCTCAAAAATGAAAAAAAAGTAACCTAGGGCCGGGTACAGTGGCTTACAACTGTAATCCCAGCACTTTGGGAGGCTGAGGCAGACAGATCACCTGAGGTCAGGAGTTTGAGACGAGCCTGGCCAACATGATGAAACCCCATCTCTACTGAAAAAACACAAACTTTAGCCAGGTGTGGTGATGCATGCTGTAATCCCAGCTAACAGGGAGGCTGAGGCAGGAGAATCGCTTGAACCCAGGAGGTGGAGGTTGCAGTGAGCCGAGATCATACCACTGCACTCCACCAGCCTGGGCGACAGAGCAAGACTCTGTCTCAAAAAAAGGAAGAAAAAAAAAAAAAAGGACCTAAGTCATCTTAGTGTTTTTTTTTTTTTTTATTATTTTTTTATTTGAGGACCGAGTCTCACTGATCGCCCGGGCTGGAAGTGCAGTGGCGGATCTCGCTCACTGCAAGCCTCGCCTCCCGGGTTACGCCATTCTCCTGCCTTCAGCCCTCCCGAGGTAGCTGGGGACTACAGGTGCCCGCCACCTCGCACGGCTAGCTTTTTGTATTTTTTAGTAGAGAACGGGGTTTCACAGTGTTAGCCAGGATGGTACTCGAACTCCTGACCTCGTGATCCACCGTTCGCTTCCAAAGTGCTGGGATTACAGGCTTGAGCCATCGCGCCCGGCCCATCTTAGTGTTTTATCTCTCCTACCTCATAGCCTCCTATAGCCAGAGCAGCCATTTGGACATGCAAATCTATTCATACCTGTGTTACACGATGGAGGTAGGTCACCAAAAAGACCAAGCTATGATAGAGGTTTAGGACCTTTAATACCCTACCCTACCATTAACCTCTAGGGAGAGGAGCAGGGTGGGAAATTGAATTTAATCACCAATGACCAATGATTTAATCATTCGTGCCTACATAATGAGACCTCCATAAAAATCCACAAATAGGGTTTGGAAAGCTTCTGGGATGGTGAACACACTGAAGAACTGGGAGGGTGGAATGCCACCAGAGGGAATGGAAGCCCTTCCCCTTATACCTGCACAAAACCCTGGGTATCGCTTACTTTTGGCTGTTTTTGTTTTTTTGAGATGGAGTCTCGCTCTGTAACCCAGGCTGGAGTGCAATGGCACGATCTCAGCTCACTGCAAACTCAGCCTTCTGGGTTCAAGCACTTCTTCCACCTCGGCCTCCCAAGTAGCTGGGATTACAGGCTTGAGCCACCGCGCCCGGCCTATGGCTTCTATAATATAAAGGATAAGAGAAAGGGAGAAATGAACCTATAAGTTTGTATCTTTTATGTGAAGTGGTACATTAACTGTAAGTAAACTGTTAAAAGTTAAAGATATAGACAGTCATCCCTCAGTACCCATGGGGAACTGGTTTGAGGACCCTCCCATAACAGTAAGATCCACAGATGCTCAAGTCCCTTATATAAAATAACATAGTATTTGCATATAATCTATCTTATCTATCTACCTACCTACCTATCTAATCTTCCTGTATATTTTAAATCATCTCTAGATTACTTATAATATCTAGTACAATGTAAATGCTATGTTAATAGTTGTTAGTCTTCATTTTTGTTTGTATTTTTTATTGTACTGTTATTTTTTAATTGTTTCCTTTTTCCTAATATTTTGATGCTTGGTTGGTTGAATCCACAAATGTGGAACCCACAGATAAGTAGTGTCAACTGTATTGAAATAACTAGAGCAATCACTAAAAAAAAAATTGTAAAGAGGTATAGCTTAAAAGCCAATCGCTATCCTAAGTTAAAATGGAATTCTAAAACATATTTCATTAACACAAAAGAAGGCAGGAAAGAAAAGAAACAAAAAACAGAGGGTAAAACACAAAACAATATAAAATGGGAGTTCTTAAATCGAACCAAAATCCTTCCAATAGCCCACAAGGCTCTGACTGGTCCAGCCCAGGCCTCCCTCGCCAGTTTCATCTCACATCTCTCTCTCCACCCCACTGGTTTTCCCCTCAACTCATGTCAACCAGACCCTTTAATTTTCCAGCTCCTCTCCATCCTGAGCTCAACTCCTGCCTGATCAACTCCTTTACGTTTTCTTTTCCTTTTTTTCAGAGATGGAATCTCACTATGTTGCCCAGGTTGGACTCCCGCGATCAGGTGATCCTCCCACCTCAGTCAGCCAAGTAGCTAGGAACACAGGTCTGTGCCAAGGCATCCGGCTTGGTCAACTCTTCTTCCTTGAGGTCCTGGCCTAAACAACACTTCTTCTGAGAAGTTTCTCTTGATTACCCCATAGAAAAGGAGGCTCAGATGAATCTTGTGTGCTCACTTCACTTCCTGTCCTTGTCAGTACACTTCAGCTCCCACTTTATGTCTGTTTCTTCTGTTAGATTATGGTCCCAAAGGGCACAGTCATAATCTGTAACAATCGGTTTTCTGAATGAGCTACACTGAGTAGGATACAATCAGGAGACAACTTAGCCTCAAGCACACTCTTTGTTTTTTTTCTTAGACAGGGCTTCCCTCTTGTTGCCCAGGCTGGAGTGCAATGGCACCATCTCGGCTCACTGCAACCTCCGCCTCCCGAGTTCAAGCGATTCTCCTGCCTCAGCCTCCCGAGTAGCTGGGATTACAGGTTTGTGCCACCACGCCTATTTAATGTTTTAAGTAGAGATGGGGTTTCACCATGTTGGACAGGATGATCTGGAACTCCTGACCTCAGGTGATCCGCCCACGTCAGCCTCCCAAAGTGCTGGGATTACAGACGTGAGCCACTGCGCCCAGCCTGGAACGGCACAATTAAAGTGACGGAAAAAATGGATTCTGCAGCCGGGTGCGGTGGCTCACGCCTGTAATCCCAGCACTTTGGGAGGCCAAGACGGGCGGATCACGAGTTCAGGAGATCAAGACCATCCTGGCTAACACGGTGAAACCCCGTCTCGACTAAAAATACAAAAATATTAGCCGGGCTTAGTGGCGGGTGTCTGTAGTCCCAGCTACTCGGGGAGGCTGAGGCAGGAGAATGGCGTGAACCCAGGAGGTGGAGCTTGCAGTGAGCCGAGATCGTGCCTCTGCACTCCAGCCTGGGCGATTGAGCGAGACTCCGTCTCAAAAAAAAGAAAAAAAAATGGATTCTGCCTGAGATGTCTATCAAGGAGGGGAAGGAACAGCCAATGAAGTGTGTGCTTGAGGTCAGGCAAAAAAAAAAAAAAAAAAAAAAAAAATTGTTCCACTAAAATCAAAATCTTAATCTTTCATCCAATTCCAATTTCTTTTCTTTCTTTTTTTTTTTTTTTGAGACAGTCTTGCTGTCGCCCAGGCTGGAGAGCAGTGGTGCAACCTTGGCTCACTGCAACCTCCATCTCCCAAGTTCAAGCAGTTTTCCTGCCTCAGCCTCCCAAGTAGCTGGGACTACAGGCATGTGCCACCAAGTCCAGCTAAGTTTTGTATTTTTAGTAGAGACAGAGTTTCACCATGTTGGCCAGGCTGTTCTCAAACTCCTGAGCTCAAATGATTCACCTGCCTAGGCCTCCCAAAGTGCTGGGATTACAGGCGTGAGCCACCGTGCCCAGGCCAGTTCCGATTTCTTCCCTCCTCTACACTGCAGGATGCAGCAATGCTCTGTTAACTGTCCTTCTCCTTGCTTCTCCACTCTTCCTCTGATCTCAACGCTGTTTGTGGCAACTCCAGAGCTGAGGCAAGGGGGAGAACCAATAAAACAAAGAGGCAATGGCCTTCATACTCAGCTGATGCCCTGTGTAGCTTCTGGCTTTATCCTAAAGCCTGTCCTGTTGTGGAAGGTGCTAGTGGGTCCTTCAAGTGCCTCCACCACACTGTGCAGAACCCCACACAGGCCAGTGCTCTCTTCTGCTGACTTCTTGCCCACCACCCAACTCTCTCCTTCTAGAGCCCTATCTGCAGCCTCTCTGTTGGGAGTCTTTCTTCCTTCACAGGTGGAATCCCCTTAGATGGCTCAGCTACCCACTGTGGAGTCTACTTGTTCCACCAGCTGGTGCAAGTGTGACTAATTACTGCTAGCCTTCTATGCTCACCCACCCATCAAGGACTGCTCCAAGTAAGAGACAGATAGCAGTCTTCCTGCCTCCTCAACTCCAAGGAACACTGCAGCTTCTTGGCATGTCATTTTGGTGGCAGCTTGGGTAGGCTGACATAGTTCAACTGTATAGCAGGCTGGGACTCAGGTATCATCTCTCCTGCCTGCAAGCACTACAATTCTCTCCGAGGTTTGTCTGAAGGGCCTCTTGTCTTGAGACTGGCAAGGACTGGGGAAAGCCACAGCTTTCTAATCCTGTGAATATCTTTTTTTCTTTTTCTTTTTCTTTTCTTTTTTTTTGAGACAGAGTCTTGCTGTATCACCAGGTTGGAGTGAAGTGGTGTGATCTCGGTTCACTGCAACCTCCGCCTCCCGGGTTCAAGCAATTCTCCTTCCTCAGCCTCCCAAGTAGCTGGGACTACAGGCATGCACCACCACGCCCAGCTAATTTTTGTATTTTTAGTAGAGACAGGGTTTTAACATGTTGGCCAGCTGGTCTCAAACTCCTGACCTCAAGTGATCTGCCCACCTCAGCCTCCTGAAGTGCTGGGATTACAGCCGTGAGCCAACACGCCTGGCCTCTTTTTTCTTTTTCTTTGAGGTGGAGTTTTGCTCTTGTTGCCCAGGCTGGAGTGTAATGGCGCAATCTTGGTTCACTGCAAACTCTGCCTCCCAGGTTCAAGCAATTCTCCTGCCTCAGCCTCCCAAGTAGCTGAAATTACAGGCACCCATGACCACGCCCAGCTAATTTTTGTATTTTTAGTAGAGACTGGGTTTCACCATGTTGGCCAGGCTAGTCTCAAACTCCTGACCGCAGGTGACCCACCCACCTCAGCCTCCCAAAGTGCACGGATTACAGGAGTGAGTCATCACACCTGGCCCTGTGAATACCTTTTAAAGAATCTAGTGATCATTTAAATCATCTCCTAAGAAGCCCTCTATTAGACTGTGGGAGAACTTATCGCCCCTTATTCTGCACTCTGAGGCTTCAGATGGAATTCCCAGACGCAGATGAAGTCCTGTTCTTTATCCAGGTACACCTGTTAACTCCATCCCTTACTCTTCTAACTGAATATCAAGCATTTGAAGATGCAGAATATTCAGGAGATGTCTAGGAGATAATGTCATAATACTCTGATATTCACTAAAAAAAATTGATGTTCAGTATAGGTATGCTATGACTTCTAGTGACTGTCTATCCATACCATTCACTGTGAGAAGCAGAGTTTTATATTTTTTTTATACAGAGTAGTCTCACTCTGTCTTGATCTCAGCTCACTGCAACCTCCACCTCCCAGGTTCACTCCTGCCTCAGACTCCCGAATAGCTGGGACTACAGGTGCCTGCCACCATGCCCAGCTAAGTTTTGTTTTTGTTTTTGTTTTTGAGATGGAGTCTCGCTCTGTCACCCAGGCTGGAGTACAGTGGCGCGATCTCGGCTCACTGCAAGCTCTGCCTCCCAGGTTCACGCCATTCTCCTGCCTCAGCCTCCTGAGTAGCTGGGACTACAGGCGGCGCCACCACGCCCAGTAATTTTTTGTATTTTTAGTAGAGACGGGGTTTCACTGTGTTAGCCAGGATGGTCTCAATCTCCTGATTGAGACTGCCCGCCTTGGCCTCCCAGAGTTCTGGGATTACAGTGTGAGCCACCGCGCCTGGCCTAATTTTTGTATTTTTTAGTAGAGACGGGGTTTCACTGTGTTGGCCGGGCTGGTCTCAAACTCCTGATTGAGACCGCCCGCCTTGGCCTCCCAGAGTTCTGGGATTACAGGTGTGAGCCACCGCGCCTGGCCTAATTTTTGTATTTTTTAGTAGAGACGGGGTTTCACTGTGTTGGCCGGGCTGGTCTCAAACTCCTGACCTCAGGTGATCCACCCACCTCAGCCTCCCAAAGTGCTAGGATTACAGGCTTGAGCCATTGTGCCTAGCCCAGAGTTTTATTTTATTTTTTATTTTTTCTGAGACAGAATCTCACTCTTGTTGCCCAGGCTGGAGTGCAATGGTGCGATCTAGGCTCACTGCAACCTCTGCCTCCTGAGTTCAAGCGATTCTTCTGCCTCAGCCTCCCAAGTAGCTGGGATTACAGGCGCCCGCCACCACGCCCGGCTAATTATTTTTAGTAGAGATGGGGTTTCACCATGTTGGCCAGGCAGGTCTCAAATCCTAACCTCAGGTGATCTACCCCTCTTGGCCTCCCATAGTGCTAGGATTACAGGTGTGAGTCACCACACCTGGCCCGAGAAGCAGAGTTTTACAACGTTTTATTTTAAAACATATGTGGATAGTTACGGAGTAAAATGCAAAATTTTGAGGGGGAAAAAAAAAAAAAACCCAAGACCTTTCACATAAATGATTGAGCTCAGTGTGAGCTATTTCACCTATGGACCCTAGGGGTAGTACATGAAAAGGTTTGAGAACTTATTTTGTTGTTGTTAAGATGGGGTCTCGCCTCAGCCTCCTGGTGTGGTGGACTACAGGCATGCACTACCATGCTTATAGTATCAACTAGTGATTAATTTTTTTTTTATTTTTTGTAGAGACAGGGTCTCACAGTGTTGCCCAGGCTGGTCTCAGACTGGTCTTGAACTCCTGGCCTCAAGCAATTCTCCTGCCTCAGCCTCCCAAAGTGCTGGGTTTACAGATAGATGGGATTCACTGTGCCAGCCATGAGAACTTTATGAGGGAAATATTCAGTGGGATAGTTGGAAAATTGGGGTTACCCTTCTGGACGTCTTCAGGAATGCTGTTGAAGCAAGTAGAGAAAAACCAAGTCACCCTGACTATTCCACAAATCAGCAAAGAGAAGTTTCAAAAGCCTCCCCTTCAATACTAAGAAAAGAGAGGGGGGATCCAGCAGTACCTCTGCTCACATTGAAAATAGCAGGTCTGGGTTCATGCCTGTAATCCTAGCACCTTGAGAGGCTGAGGTGGGCAGATCACTTGAGCCCAGAAGTTCTAGACCAGCCTGGGCAACATGGCAAAAGCATCTCTACAAAAAACAAACAAACAAACAAAAAACACAAAAATTAGCCAGGCATGGTGGCTTACGCCTATAGTCCCAGCTATTTGGAAAGCTGAGGCAGGAGATTCACCTGAGCCTGTGGAGGTCGAGGATGCAATGAGCTGTGATCATGCTACTGCACTGCATTTGGCAACAGAGTGAGACTCTGTCTCAAAAACAAACAAACAAACAAAACAAAACAAAACAAAACGGGTCTGGGTCCCTAGATCAGGAGCCAAACACCAGAAAAGGTTGTTTGTGTATGGGTTTTTGTTCATTGGTTCTTTGGTTTGTTTCCTCAGACCAATTTCACATGTCATGTTTGTTGGTTCTTTTCAAGACTGCTTCAGCCATTGAGCCACGTCTGCCTGTATCCTTCAGCAAGAAAACCCTGGAAAAAGGGCACCAAGTGGAAGTAAGGAGCAAGGAAGGGGACAGCTGTGAACACTGGTCTCCTCAGTCAACCACAGGTGTCAGAGAACTCACTGGATGGAGCAGATTTGAAGGAAAGGAATCAGACAGAATCAAAGGTGGGTGACTTCAGAGAAACCTTAGGAGCCTAGCAGTAGCAGTTGGACGCGCTTGTGGTTGGTTCCCCAGCACAAAACAAAACAAAACAAAACATCCTCAAAATAAGGATTTAACACCTCTCTTGACTGCACTGCTAGAGAACATCTAATTTCTATATTTAATTTCTGGATTTCCCCAAGGACTCATTCATAGCTTTATGACATTCCTTTTTCTCTGAACGCTATTCAGAAATGTGTCCCAAGGTGCATCTGCCATCTCAACATGGTGCTTACCTTTCTTAAGAATTTTCTTCACTTTCAGATAGTTCCCTTGTTTGACATACTCATGAAGCTGAGCTTCCAGGGAGTCCTTTCTTAAGGTACCAACTTGAACAGGACAGGGGAGTGGAAGAGGAACAGCCCGAGACATCCTGTTCCAAAAGAGAGCAGTATGCTTATTTTAACTGAACCAGAAATGCAAGGAAACAACTTAATTCTTTCACATTTAGAAACCTGTACAGCCACCCTCATTAATAATGAAGATTAGGGAACAATTATTGAAACTCTATGAGATTAATGTTTTTCCTCAGTGTTATCGCTGACATTAAAGAACTTCAATATACTGTTGAATATTGGAATGGTGAGAAGAGACAAGTAAAATATATATATATTTGAATATATTTTATATGGTTTGGCTCTATGTCCCCACCCAAATCTCACCTTGAATTGTAGTTCCCATAATCCCCACAAGTCATGGGAGGGACCCAGTGGGAGGTAATTTAATCATGGGGGTGGTTACCCTCATGGTGTTCTTGTGACCAGTGAGTGAGTTCTCATGAGATCTGATGGTTTTATAAGGGGTTTTCCCCTCTTTTACTCAGTACTTCTCCTTCCTGCCATCACGTGAAGAAGGACGTGTTTGCTTCCCATCTGCCATGATTGTAAGTTTCCTGAGGCCTCCCCAGCCCTGCAGAACTATGAGTCAATTCAACCTCTTTTCTTTATAAATTACTCAGTCTTGGGTATGTCTTTATTAGCAGCACAAGAACAGATGAATACAGTATTTGTCACTAATTCCCAGGACTGAAAAACTGAGGACTTCTAGGAAGTAAAATTCTAAATACACATGTTTATTGTGTCATTAAGATAACTTGGAGAGTATTGACTTTGAAAGGTTAGAACACAAATGCAGTCATTATGTAAAGCTAGATAGTATAACATAGTGGTTTAGGTTCATAGTTCAGACTGTGAAACTGTCTTGGCTCTGTCACCTCCCTGTGTGATCTTGGAGGAATTATTTAACGTTGATAGGCCTCAATTTCTTCACCTGTAACATGGGAATAATAATAACCAGAGGGTTGCTAAGAGTTCCAGTTTCTTTTTTTGTGTATGTGACGGAGCCTCACTCTGTCATCAGGCTGGAGTGCAGTGGTGCGATCCTGGCTCACTGTAACCTCTGCCTCCTGGGTTCAAGTGATTCTCCTGCCTCAGCCTCCCAAGGTGCGCGCCACCATGGGACTATAGGTGCGCGCCACCATGCCCGGCTAATTTTTTGTATTTTTAGTAGAGATGAGATTTGACCATGTTGGACAGGATGGTCTTGATCTCTTGACCTTGTGATCCGCCTGCCTCAGCCTCCTAAAGTGTTGGGATTACAGGCGTGAGCCACTGCGCCCGGCCTGAGAGTTTCAAAGGAGCTAATTTGTGTACAGTGCTTAGCATAGTACCTGGCACCAAACAAGTTCACTGTAGTTGTTAGCTGTTACTGTGCCTAAGACCCATGCAGAGAAATTTTAACTTTCCATACGTGGCAGCCACATCTGACCATCATTCTTACAATCAAGTGTCTGTGGTGTACTTACTGGTATGGTTTGAATGTGTCCCCCAAAATTCATATGTTGAAAACTTGATCCCCAATATGGAGGTGTTGGGAGGTAGAACCTTTAAGATGTGTTTAGGTCATGGGGGCACCACCCTCATGAATGGATTAGTGCTATTGTCATTATAAAGGAAGTAGGTCGTTATGGCAGGAGTGGGTTCCTTATAAAACGATGAGTTTGGGAGACATTTGAGGTTTCTTTCCACCTCCTTGTTCTGCGGTCCTATGATTAAACCTCTTTCTCTGCTGCAACCCAGTGTCTCACTATACTGATTTGTCACATAGGATTAGAATTTAACAGTGATCCTATGAAAAGATGCCCCTTGTGGGCATTTAACCATGGCTCAGTGACCCCTTTGTGGCAGTCCAGGTTTCCATCAGCAGCCAGAACAATCTGGTTTCACCAACCCTTTACTATAATTTTGATGAATGCATATGTTAAACATTAAAGAACTAGAGAAACTGGTGCCTGAGTACAAGGGCTGGAATCCAAAAACAAACCCATTAAGACACCATCTGGCCTTTCTCAGGTCCTAAAGTCTGATCAAATAATAATAGCATTTTTACACATACACCTTGTACCAGGGAACCACTTAAGATTAAGAAACTTTCCAAGACTCTAGAGAAAGCTTTTCAGACCCTAGATCCTAGTTAAAGATTAGATATAGGCCTGGCGTGGTGGTTCACGCCTGTAATCCCAGCACTTTGGGAGGCCGAGGTGTGCGGATCACGAGGTCAGGAGATCGAGACCATCCTTGCTAACACGGTGAAACTCCGTCTCTACTAAAAATATATATAAAAAATAATTAGCTAGGCGTAGTGGCAGGCACCTGTAGTCCCAGCTACTTAGGAGGTTGAGGTAGGAGAATGGCATGAACCCGGGAGGCGGAGCTTGCAGTGAGCCGTGATCGCGCCACTGCACTCCAGCCTGGGAGATAGAACGAGACTCCGTCTCAAAAAAGAAAAAAAAAAAAGATTCGATATAGATTGAATGAAACATCCCACCTTGTAGGTGCACTCCCGCATATCGGCATGGACCTTGAATGTATATAACCTTTGGGGAAAAAAAAAAACAAAAAACAAAAAAAAAACTTGTAACTTTTTTTTTTTTTTTTTTTGAGACAGTCTCACTTTGTTGCCCAGGCTGCAGTATAGTGGCATGATCTCAGCTCACTGCAATTTCCGCCTCCCGACTTCAAATGATTCTCCTGCCTCAGGCTCTCAAGTAGTTGGGATTACAGGTGCCCACCATCATTACCAGCTAATTTTTGTAGTTTTAATAGAGTCGGAGTTTCATCATGTCGGCCAGGGTGGTCTTGAACTTCTGACCTCAGGTGATCTGCCCACCTAGGCCTCCCAAAGTGTTGGGATTACAGGCATGAACCACTGTGCTGGGCCAAAACTTTTAAATTTTTTAGTTGGTCTGGTGAGTTACTCTGACCTTCTCCCTGTTACCAGTTGCAGAAATAAACTCCCTTCTTTTAGTCTTTTTTTTGAGACAGTCTTGCTCTGTTGCCCAGGCTGAAGTACAGTGGTGTGATCTTGGCTTATTGCAGCCTCTGCCTCCTGGGTTCCAGTCATTCTCCTGCCTCACCTTCTTGGGTAGCTGGGATTACAGGTGCCCGCCACCACGTCCAGCTCATTTTCTCTTTTTCTTTTTTTTTTTTTTGAGACAGAGTCTCGCTCTGTCACCAGGCTGGAGTGCAGGGACGCTGGAGTGCGGAGTGCACTGCAACCTCCGCATCCTGGGTTCAAGCGATTCTCCTGCTTCAGCCTCCCGAGTAGCTAGGCCTACATGCATGCACCACAACGCCCAGCTAATTTTTGCATTTTTAGTAAAGATGGGTTCTCACCATGTTGGCCAGGATGGTCTCGATCTCTTGACCTCGTGATGCACCTGACTCAGCCTCCCAAAGTGCTGGGATTACAGGCGTAAGCCACCGCATCCGGCCGACTAATTTTTGTATTATTAGTAGAGACAGGGTTTCACAATGTTGGCCAGGCTGGTCTCAAACTCCTGACCTCAGGTGGTCTGCCTGCCTCAGCCTCCCAAAGTGCTGGGATTACAGAAGTGAGCCACCGCACCTGGCCAATAAACTCCCTTCTTTCCCAGTCTGGATCTCATTATTGGACTGTGAGAACAAGCAGCTGGACCTCATTCTGTTCTGGGACACCCTGACATTTCGGCACTCCGAGACGAGCCCTCCTTTAAGCCAGGGGCCGTGTCTGGCACCTCCCTTGTAGGCAGGGACATTGCTGACTTTAGGCGCATGAGCTGGCTTGCAGCAGAGAAATGGTTTCTGATTCTGGAAGAAGTCTCTGATGATTATTCCCAAGCATAATCCATCCTCCCTTTCCCTTCTCCTGATCTGTTGGCCTCCTCAGAGGCCATGTAAACTCTTTGAGGGTCCTATTAACCCTCCCTAACCTATAGAAAGGGACCTGTTAAAGGCATTTTTCCCCACTGGAAGAATAAAGGGCACTGTTTTGGGGAAGTACTCCTGGACCCTTCAGGTTTCAGTTCAGAAACCTGGTTTTGGTTGGGCGTAATGGCGCACACCTGTAATCCTAACACTTTTGAGAGGCTGAGGAGGGTGGATCACCTGAGGTCACGAGTTTGAGACTAGCCTGGGCAACACGGCAAAATGCTGTCTCTACAAAAAACACAAAAATTGGCCGGGCATTCAGGCACAGTGGCCCACGCCTGTAATCCTAACATTTTGGGAGGTCAAGGCGGGTGAATCACCTGAGGTCAGGAGTTCAGGACCAGCTTGACTGATATGGTGAAACCCCCATCTCTACTAAAAATACAAAAATTAGCCGGTGTGGTGGCGGGCACCTATAGTCCCAGCTACTCAGGAGGCTGAGACAGGACAATTGCTTGAACCTGGGAGGTGGAGGTTGCAGTGAGCTGAGATCATGCCACTGCACTCCCAACTGGGCAACATAGCGAGACTCTGTCTCAACAAAACAAAACAAAAACAAAAGTCTGGGTGCATGGCTCACGCCTGTAATCCCAACACTTTGGGAGGGTGAGGCTGGTGGATCACAAAGTCAGGAGTTCTAGACCAGCCTGACCAACATGGTGAAACCCCATTCTACTAAAACTACAAAAATTAGCTGGGTGTGGTGGTGTGCACCTGTAATCCCAGCTACTCAGGAGGCTGAGGCAGGAGAATCATGTGAACCTGGGAGGCAGAGGTTGCACTGAGCTGAGATCGTGCCATTGCACTCCAGCATGGGTGACAGAGCAAGACTCCGTTTCAAAAAAAAAAAAAAAAAAAAAATTGGCCGGGCGTGGTGGCGAGCACCTGTAGTCCCAGCTACTCAAGAGGCTGAGGCACAAGAATCACTTAAACCTGGGAGGTGGAGGTTGCAGTGAGCTGAGATCATGCCATTGCACTCCAGCCTGGGCAACTGAGCAAAACTCCATCTTAAAAAAAAAAAAAATAAAAGGAAAAGAAATCGGGTTTTATTTAATTTTTTTAGAGGTGGGATCTTGCTATGTTGCCCACGCTGGTCTTCAACTCCTGGCCTCAAACAATCCTCCTGCCTCAGGCTCCCAAAGTTCTGGGATTATAGGTGTGAGCCACCATGCTGGCCAAGTCTGGTTTTATTTTTATTTTTTTATTATTATTTTTTAAAAATAGAGACGAGAGCTCACTATGTTGCCCAGGCTGATCTCGAACTCCTGGGCTCAAGTGATCTCCTACCTCAGCCTCCCAAAGTGCTAGAATTACAGTCATGAGCCACCACACTGGGCCCAAATCTGGTTTTAGAATTCTGATTTGTGAAGGCTTGTGCTTGTTCTTGTCTGTGTGTCGGGGGTGGAATCCTGAAGGAATCATAGCAGAAGCTCAGCAGGCCTCACTTAGAGGGAACCTCTTGTCTGTTTTGCCACGTTAAAATTCAGATACTGAGGGGAGTAACTGGTGTTTGTGTCTTTGTCGTGTGTATAATTTCGTCTGGGCAATACGGGAAATGCTTTTTTTTTTTTTTTTTTTTTTTTTGAGACAGTCTTGCTCTGTCACCCAAGTTACAGTGCAGTTGTACGATCTCGGCTCACTGCAGCCTCTGCCTCCCGGGTTCAAGCAATTGAAACAGCCTTTGCAAAATTATGACTGAGATAGTGAAAGAGATCTAACTTAACTGACTCCATCTTGCTTCTAACTTCCAAGCTGTCCTTGTTCATTCCTGGGTGTAGACTGAACTAACTTTGGGAGAAACTTGGTTTACAGTTTATAGTTTAAACAAAGACAGTAACAGCCTTTTCCCAAAGCAGACCTCCTTCTTGTCTGGGGACTAGATTGCCTTTGTAGGACTAACATTAGCCACAAGATTAGAAATTATGGTTTAGGAGTCATGCAGCTGGATGCTACAAGATTCTGACCCTTCCTAAACTGCTCCTAAAATCAATGCTTGATATATTTTGCAGACCTTGCACTTCAGCTGGCACCACCCAGATCAATAAACTGGCTCATCTGATCTTGTGGTCCCCACCCAGGAACTGACTCAGCACAAGAAGACAGCTTTGACTCCCTATGATTTCTTCCCTGACCAATTAGCACTCCTGGCTCACTGGCTTCCCTTCACCCACCAAGTTATCCTTAAAAACTTTGTTCCTCGAATGCTGATTTGAGTAATAATAAAACTCCGGTCTCCCTCACAACTGGCTCTGCGTGAATTACTCTTTCTCTATTGCAATTCCCGTCTTGATGAATTGGCTCTGTCTAGGCAGCAGGCAAGGTGAACCCCTTGGGTGGTTACACTATTCTCATGCCTCAGCCTCCCAAGTAGCTGGGATTACAGCATGCACCACCTGTACCTCCTGGTGTGTACCAGCTGTGCACCGGCGGGGTTTTTTTTTTTTTTTGGAGATGAGTCTCAGTCTGTCACCTGGGCTGGAAGTGCAGTAGTGTGATCTTGGCTCACTGCAACCTCTGCCTCCTGGGTTCAAGCGATTCTCCTGCTTCAGCCTCCCGAGTAGCTGGGATTACAGATGTGCACCAACATGCCTGGCTAATTTTTTGCATTTTCAGTAGAGACAGGGTTTCATCATGTTGGCCACGCTGGTCTCGAATTCCTGACTTCAAGTGAGCCACCCGCTTCGGCCTCCCAAAGTGCGGGATTGCAGGCTTGAGCCACCCTCGGCAATTCATCCCACCAGAAGAAAAGGCTAAGGTAAATTTATCTGCACAGAAAAACTGAACTACAAGGGATGAGGTACTTAACTTCCCACCTGAAAACCCAGGAATTTTTTTCTTTCTTCATTGAGATTGGGTCTCTGTCGCTCAGACACGAGTGCAGTGGCACGATATTGGCTCATTAAAGTCTCCCTCTGGGATCAAATGATTTTCCCATTGCAGTCTCCTGAGAAGCTAGCACCGGTGCACACCACCACCCGAGATACTGACTTATTTTTCCACCTTTCATAAAAAGGGTACTACAAGAAAAATGAAAACAAAACATACATAACAGCACTACATACAAAACTACCTAACACAGTCCTCCATCTACCACAAATTATACAATCGAGTTCTCCATATTTGGGGATAATCGCAAGGATCAGCACACCCGGAAAACAAAACCAACCTCAAGGAAAACTCTACTAACTATGAGTTGCTAGTTATTACTCGCTACCTCACCATCGTCCTCAACACACTACTTAGTCATGGCAAATTGTATTGTGAGTTGTTTTTAGGCATCGCTTCGAAACTACCACTTCTTCGTATGACACATCTCAGACTACACCTTCTTTGATATTCGCTAGAAAAATTCTTCCGCGCGAAGGACGCACTAGAACCGGCAATCACTGCGCCACTATCTACATATGCCCGCCTCTTATAGTGACGTCACCATCTGCTTCTTTACGCTTTGACTGAATTCCCTTCCAGATCGGTTCACTCTTAGCTACCGCTCACAAAGATTCAAAAGAAATCGCATTGTGTGATAAGAAAATCTTTTTTCCTTTTTTCTGCACAGGCTCATATAATAGAAGGAACCTTTGTTACTTTTTCAGAGAATTCATACAGCCATTAATTAACCAGACCTATTTCTCAAGTGTTTTTTTTTCCCTCCCTTCCTTCCTTTTCTCTTTCTTTCCCTCCCTCCCTCCCTCTCTCTTTCTCTTTCTTTTTTTCTTGTTGCCCAGGCTGGAGTGCAATGGCGTGATGTCGGCTCACTGCAACCTCCGCCTCTCAGGTTCAAGCAATTCTCCTGCCTCAGCCTCCCGAGTAGCTGGGATTATACAGGTGCCTGCCACCACGTCCAGCTAATTGTTGTAGTTTTAGTAGAGATGGGGTTTCACCACGTTGGCCAGGCTGGGGTCGAACTCCTGACCTCAGGTGACCCGCCAACCTCGGCCTCCCAAAGTGCTGGGATTACAGACATAAGCCACCGCACCTGGCCCTCAGTGTTCTTTTCATTCCACTTAAGAAACTGGAACACACCACGATGAGGATGATGATGCCAAAACTAGATTGATGGCTCACATCTTCTACGGTACAAATACACGCTTAATAATTTAACACTTTAGGCCAGACTCACGTCTGTAATCCCAGCACTTTGGGAGACCAAGGCGGGTGGATCACCTGAGGTCAGGAGTTCAAGACCAGCCTGACCAACATGGTGAAACCCCATCTCAAAATACAAAAAACTAGCTGGGTGTGGTGGCAGGCGCCTGTAATCCCAGCTACTCAGGAGGCTGAGGCAGGAGAATCACTTGAACCAGGACGTGGAGGTTGCAGTGAGCCAAGATCGCACCATTGCACTCCAACCTAGGCGACAAGTAAAAAACTCCATCTCAAAAAATAATAATAACAATAATAATTTAACACTTTATTGAACTCAAAGCAACATTAAGCATCTTTGCCTTCGTTGTACACAGCTGTACCGGAGCCCAGGGAAGGGAAGGCTGCATGGTTTTGCTTGGCGGGGAAGGTGTGCACCCTGCAGTCCTGCCGTGTTGTGGGAAGATTAGCCCATGTTCTGTCGGTTGCCGTAACCCCTAGGGTGGGTGTCCTTCCAGTCATCCCACTCTCGAGCTCTTTGGAGTGTTTGTTCATCATCCTCTTCCTCCTTTTCTTGATCTTTCTGTTGCTGAGTGGCTTTTCTGAATTCTTCTGGTGTTGCCTTAGCTATTCCCTGATCTGGTAACACTGCATGTTTCTGATGTTGATCATACCAGTCACTCACTGTCATAGAAGCCAGACTTGGATAACCAGCACCAAATACTTTGGCTTGCGCCATGTTCCGAGTGAGAATGAAGGGTTTTATTAGAGGCCTCTCGTGGCCAGATGAGTTCAAAGTGGATGCCTCTCTTGAAAAGTCTTTCTCTCCCAGGATCTTTATTTCCTGATCAATGCTCTCAATCTCTTCTAAGCTGGTTATCAAGCCACCTCTGAAGGTGAAGAAGATAATATTCACGAACACGCTCATCATCTGCTTGACCACTTTCCACAGCAGATTTCATTGTGGACAACCTATGTTTCAACTCCTTCTTCTGCTTGTATCTCTCTATTTTAGCCCGTCTTTGAGATGCCATAACAACGAGGCTAGGATAAGCCGTGGAAGTAATAGCAGTGTTATTTTCGCCTGAGTTGGTCTTGGTTTGGGGTAGCTCAAACTCGGCCACACGATAGTAATGGCACTGAGTTAAGTATTTTATAAAGTGTTCGTGAGCCTGCTGCAAATGATCTAGACGTTTACTGGGGTTGACTTGTTTCATGGTGAGGGCTCCTTGAAACGCTGGCACCATCAGGTACTTCAGGTCGGTGGAAGTAATCTCCTCCAAATCTTCATTTCGGCTAAACAAGTCGAGCTGCGATAACATTTTGGCAACCTTCTGAAGGAGGTCAAAGCCCTTTAACACCTTTTCCTGGACTATCCGAGAACCGGTGGGTTCAGTCGCTCCTTTGACTTCTTCCAGAAGCTGTTTGCTGGAATCGAACAGCTCCGGGAGCCGCAGTGGCGGGAGAAACTCGTCTTCAGCGGCTGCTATCTTGGGAAGGCTGACGTGAAATATTGATTCCTTCCCTTTCTGGACACACGTAAAGATTCTGGTGTGGCTTTCTAACAACCAGTCTCAATCAGGCGCTGCCGAGCAGGGCAGTCAGGGAGGCGGTGGTGATGGGGTGACATAGGGGAAGGCAACGGAGTCGGTTGTGCCAGGTCTGAATCGCTGCTCCACTCTGGGTCTTCGTCAAACTTTGTCTCTCTGTTTTCGTTTCCTAAAATTGTAAAGTGGGAATAATACTGCCTGCCTGGCTCACAAGATTTCTGTGAGGACTGAATAAGAGAATGCATTTAAAATGCGGCTCCCTTGGCCGGGCGCGGTGGCTCAAGCCTGTAATCCCAGCACTTTGGGAGGCCGAGATGGGCGGATCACGAGGTCAGGAGATCGAGACCATCCTGGCTAACAATGTGAAACCCCGTCTCTACTAAAAAATACAAAAAACTAGCCGGGCGAGGTGGCTGGCGCCTGTAGTCCCAGCTACTTGGGAGGCTGAGGCAGGAGAATGGCGTAAACCCGGGAGGCGGAGCTTGCAGTGAGCTGAGATTTGGCCACTGCACTCCAGCCCAGGCGACAGAGCGAGACTCCGTCTCAAAAAAAATAAAATAAAATAAAACGCGGCCCCCCAACCCAGGCTATTCTGCCCCTCGACTGCTGCCCCCTGTACTTTGGAACCCCCAAACTGACTTTGCCAAGATTCAAGTATCTGCAGTTCCTGCCACACAGGCAAGTAGCATCAGGCCTGGATTTGGTAACAAACTGAGTGCGCTTATATGTGTATATCTGTGTACGTATGATGTACAAAGTACTGGGATTACAGGCGTGAGCCACCACACCTGGCCTAAAACTCAGTTTTTAAAAATTACTGAGCGGCCGGGCGCGGTGGCTCACACCTGCAATCCCACCACTTTGGGAGGCCAACGCGGGCGGACTACGAGGTCAGGAGACTGAGACCATCCTGGCTAACACAGTGAAACCCCGTCTCTACTAGAAATACAAAAAATTAGCTGGGCGTGGTGGCAGGCGCCTGTAATCCCAGCTACTCAGGAGGCTGAGGCAGGAGAATTGCTTGTACATAATACATATTTTATGTGTACAGATATATAGCACACATATTACACACACACACACACACATACACACACATACACAGAATCAAACCAACTACATGACCAAATCATGACTAAATCAAAGGCCCCAAGTAAGTTGAGATGGAGAAACACAGCCCCTCAATATAGAATGTTATTTGGAGAGTTCCCTCACACGTGGGGAAGGGCAACACGGGCACACCTATTAATCTCAGATCATGGCTGTTCCTGCCAACTCAGGTGTGCTGTCCTAAGACATGCCCCTCAGTTTGTGAGTCTCACCTCATCTCTGAATTTCCAACCATCCCTTAGCCTCATGGGGGTCAAGGAAGGAAGGGTTGATGCTCAGAAATATGAGTGACATACATACTCAGTAGTTTTTAAAAGCTGAGTTTTGTCATATAAGTTCACAGAGCAATTGTGACTGTTAAAACGTCATTAATATTGGCCAGGCGTGGTGGCTCACACCTGTAATCCCAGCACTTTGGGAGGCCGAGGCAGCTGGATCACCTCAGGAGTTTGAGACCATCCTGACTTGGAGAAACCCTGTCTCTACTAAAAATACCAAACTAGCCAGTTGTGGTGGCACATGCCTGTAACCCTAACTACTTAGGAGGCTGAGGCAGGATACTTGCTTGAATGTGGGAGGCGGAGGTTGCAGTAAGCCAAGATCACACTATTGCACTCTAGCCTGGGCAACAAGAGCAAAACTCCATCTCAAAAA
>NW_016823439.1:706202-735884 GCF_001698545.2 Rhinopithecus bieti
AAAAAAAAAAAAAAAAAAAAAAAAAAAGTTAATGCCAATGTCACTGAATCTAATTTTTTATTATTATTATTATTTTTAAGACAGAGTCTCACTCTGTCACCCAGGCTGGAGTGCAGTGACATGATCTTGGCTCACTGCAACCTCCATCTCTTGAATTCAAGCAATTCTCCTGCCTCAGCCTCCTGAGTAGCTGGGA
The DNA here is from genome assembly GCF_001698545.2 of Rhinopithecus bieti. Classification (NCBI taxonomy): domain Eukaryota; kingdom Metazoa; phylum Chordata; class Mammalia; order Primates; family Cercopithecidae; genus Rhinopithecus; species Rhinopithecus bieti. The sequence continues at coordinate 706,399 of NW_016823439.1, forward strand.
CTATAGGCATGCACCACCACACCTGGCTAATTTTTTGTGTTTTTGGTAGAGACAGGGTTTCGCCATGTTGGCCAGGCTGGTCTCGAACCCCTGACCTCAGGTGATCTGCCTGCCTCAGCCTCCCAAAGTGCTGGGATTACAGGCATGAGCCACTGTGCCCGGCCACTAAATGTCTTACTCAACACTCTTGAGTTGTGGAGAGCCAAATCCATTCGCTCCTGAAACACACTGGCCCTGAAGCTGCATTTCTCAGCCACAAAGCTGTGCAATGAAAACCATACTAACTCTGTTTAGGCCAGGGGCGGTAGCTCATGCCTGTAATCCCATCACTTTGGGAGGCCGAGGTGCTGATATCACCTGAGCTTGGGGAGATTGAGGCTGTGTTGTGCCACTACACCCCAGCCTAGTGAGAGTAAGACCCTGTCTTAACCGCTCCCCAATCAACAAAAAACAACAACAGCAGCAAAAAACCAACTCCACACTATTTAGTACAATTGCTGATTTAGGACAATTGCTGGATTACCTTCATCCACAAAGTATGACCCAGCCCACCTCAGTTATACTATATAATCTCATTATTGAACTGTCTTCCTAATTTTATTCCAGAAGGTTTGATTTCACATCAGGAAAGTAATACTTTGGCTGCTTTCAATGGTATCCAGGAATGCCAGGCTGACAACAGCTCTGAGGCCTCTATGATTATTTGTGACCCCAGGGCTCTGATATCACAGGTACTAACAGACCCTTTTTGCTATGCCGGGAATACTTCATTTCTGATGACCACATTGTCTACTCCAGTATTTTCACCATTCATAAAGTATTCTTGAATTTCTTTGAGTGTTGCTAATGATGAAAAACACCTGTTCTTGGCCGGGCGCGGTGGCTCACGCCTGTAATCCCAGCACTCTGGGAGGCCGAGGCGGGCGGATCACGAGGTCAGGAGATCGAGACCATCCTGGCTAACCTGGTGAAACCCCGTCTCTACTAAAAATACAAAAAATTAGCCGGGCGTGGTGGTGCGTGCCTGTAGTCCCAGCTACTCAGAGGCTGAGGCAGGAGAATGGTGTGAACCCGGGAGGCGGAGCTTGCAGTGAGCCAAGATGGTGCCACTGCACTTCAGCCTGGGTGACAAAGCAAGACTCCGTCTCAAAAAAAAACAAAGAAAACAAACAAAAAAAAAAACACAAAATGACAAGTATCTGTATGGGCGGGCAAACTAGTTGATTTTCCCGAAAAAGGCTAAAACTACAAAGAAGATTGTGCCAAGCCTTGAGTGTGCTGAGTCCAACTGCAGAACAAAGAGAATGCTGGGTATTAAGAGAGGTAAGCATTTTGAAGTGGGAGGAGATGAGAAGAGAAAGGGCCAAATGATATCCAGTTCTAAGTGTCATCGTTTGTTTTATAATGAAGACAATAAAATATTGAGGTTATGTTCACATAAAAAAAAAAGTCTCCAGACAATCTCTGGCTCTTTCCAAAAATCAAACTATCTTTTAAATGGGTAAATTGTATGGTATAATATTAATAGATGGCTTCCCCATCTCCCTTCCCCAGACAGACTCCCGATTATGACAAGGACTATGTTCCAAGGGTATCTGCATTTCCCTCACCCAGAATAAGCTTTATCCACAATAAGTACCCCATTATATATTGGTTGAATTGAATGAACTGGAAATCAAACTCAGGAAGCATTTCCAAAAGGATTTCCTTTAAACATGTTTTTAATTTTTAGAGACAGGGTCTTGTTCTGTCACCTGGGCCTCCAAAAGTACTGGGATTACAATACAAGCACAAGCCACTGAGCCTGGACTTTTGCATTTTAAATTGATAGATCACAGTAATATGTAACCTCTTGCCTTTTTAAAACTACTATGGGCCGTGGCTCACACATGTAATCCCAGCACACTGGGAGGCTGAGGTTAATGGATCACCTGAAGTCACGAGTTTGAGACCAGCCTGACCAACACAGTGAAACCCCATCTCTACTAAAATACAAAAATTAGTCGACTAGGAGCAGTGGCTCACGCCTGTGATCTCAGCACTTTGCGAAGCCAACGAGGGCAGATCAACTGAGGTCAGGAGTTCAAGCCTAGTCTGGCCAAAATGGTGAAACCCCATCTCTAATAAAAATATAAAAATTAGCCAGGCGTGGTGGCAGGTGCCTGTAATCCCAGTTACTCAGGAGGCTGAGGCAGGAGAATCAGTTGAACCCAGCGGGCGGAGGTTGCAGTGAGCCAAGATCACAGCATTGCACTCCAGCTTGGATAACAAGAGAGAAACTCCATCTCAAAAAAAAAAAAAAAAAAAAAAGCCAGGCTTGGTGGCAGGCATCTGTAATCTCAGCTACCCAGGAGGCTGAGGCAAGAGAATCACTTGAACCTGGGAAGCAGAGGTTGCAGTGAGCCAAGATCGTGCCATTGCACTACAGACTGAGCAACAAGAGCAAAACTCCATCTCAAAAAAACAAAAAAAAACAAAACAAAAATACAAAAAAAACTACTACTATGTCAGAACCTAAAGCTGATCCATTCAAAACAGTCATTTTAGAATGCAGTAAATGAATTTCAATTCTAAAGTCATTGTTAAGAGCAGGTTAAAATCCTTTAGGGGCCAGGTATCATACTCATGCTTGTAATCCCAGCACCTTGAGAGGCCGAGGTGGGAGGATCACTTGAGGCCAACAGTTCAGACCAGCCTGGGCAACGTAGCGAGACCCTATCGCTACAATAAGTTTTTTTTTTTTAATTAGCCAGCTGACCATGTGCGGTGGCTCACACCTGTAATCCCAGTACTTTGGGAGGACGAGGCAGGTGGATCACCCAAGGCCAAGAGTTCAAGACCAGTCTGGCCAACATGGCGAAACCCTGTCTCTACTAAAAAATACAAAAAAGTAGCCAGGCATTGTGGCGGGCACCTGTAATCCCAGCTACTCAGGAGGCTGAGGCAGGAAAATTGCTTGAACTCAGGAGGTAGAGGCTGCTGTGAGCCGAGATCAAACCATTGCACTCCAGCCTGGGCAACAAGAGGGAAACTCCGTCTCAAAAAAAAAAAAAAAAAAAAAAAATTAGCCAGCCATGGTGGCATGTGCCTGCATAGCTACTTGGAAGGCTGAGATAGAAGGACTGTTTGAGTCCAGGAGGTCAAGGCTGCTTTGAGCCATGATCGAGCACTACTATACTCCAGTCTGGGAGACAAGAGCAAGACCCTATCTCTAAAAATAAAAATGCTTACAGGAAATCCTTCCTGAGTTTGATTTCCAGTTCATTTGACTCAGCCAACATATATGTGGTACTCACTGTGTACAAAGTTTATGCTGGATTAAGGGAACACAGACAAGAGAAAAGACCAAGGAAGCCTGTTACTATCACAGACTAAACAGTAGTACAGCTTCTCACGTCCATGGAAATTTAAAGACACAGTTCACAAGAAACAAGCAAGGAGAAGCCAAAATCGGCCACTTGACAATCACACTGGCTACTTCCCATTTGACAAAGAATAACACAGGGGAAAGCGTGAACACAGTCGCCCACTATCACAAATTAGGCAGTTGAGTCTCCCACATTTGGGGAAATCACAGGGGCCAGCAAACAGAATGCAATGAGTGAAACTCGCCCTGGGAAAACCACTTTTGTGGTCAGGGTATCTTCCCTGATGGGTAAGTGGAAGGCATGGTTGTGGCCTGACATCTTACCCTCAGATTCAAAACACTCTTCACATAGGGTCACTCTCCTTGCATAAGTTCTAGTCTGCCACTTAGAAGATAAAGACTTTTCCAAAGTTTAAGAGCCAGAAATGGCTGGGCAGTGGCTCACGGCTGTAATCCCAGCACTTTGGGAGGCTGAAACGGGCAGATCACAAGGTCAGGAGTGATCTGAGACTAGCCTGGCCAATATGGTGAAACCTCATCTCTACTAAAAATGCAAAAATTAGCCTGGTGTGGTGGCGGTACCTGTAAGCCCAGCTACTCAGGAGGCTAAGGCAGGAGAACTGCTTCAACCTGGTAGGCAGAGCTTGCGTGAGCAGATATCGCGCCATTACACTCCAGTCTGGGCGACAGAGTGAGACTCCAACTCGAGAAAAAAAAAAAAAAAAAAAAAAAAAGGAAGTTTTCAGATGTAATTGATTTAAGATGAAAAGTTTATCCAGATGGGCCTAATGTAATCACAGGGTCCTTAACAGAAGGACAATGGAAGGCAGTGTGGCGATTCCTCAAGGATCTAGAACTAGAAATACGATTTGACCCAGTAATCCCATTACTGGGTATATACCCATAGGATTATAAATCATGCTACTTTAAAGACACATGCACACGTATGTTTATTGTGGCACTATTCACAATAGCAAAGACTTGGAATCAACCCAAATGTTCATCAACGACAGACTGGATAAGAAAATGTGGCACATATACAACATGGAATACTATGCAGCCATAAAAAAGGATGAGTTCATGTCCTTTGTAGGGACGTGGATGAAACCGGAAACCATAATTCTGGGCAAACTATCGCAAGGACAGAAAACCAAACACTGCATGTTCTGACAGGTGGGAACAGAACAATGAGAACACTGGACACAGGGCGGGGAACATTACACACTGGGGCCTGTCATGGGGTGGGGGAATGGGGGAGGGATAGCATTAGGAGAAATACTTAACGTAAATGACGAATTAATGGGTGCAGCAAATCAACATGGCACATGTATACATATGCAACAAACCAGCACATTGTGCACATGTACCCTAGAACTTAAAGTATAATAATAATAATAATAAAAAGAGAAGGACACTGCAGCCAGGCACCGTGGCTCACACCTGTAATCCCAGCAATTTGGGAGGCTGAGGCAGGTAAATCACCTGAGGTTAGGAGTGTGAGACCAGCCTGGCCAACATGGTGAAACCCCATCTCTACTAAAAATATAAAAATTCACCGGGCGTGGTGGTGCATGCCTGTAATCCCCGCTACTCAGGAGGCTGAGGCAGGAGAATCCCTTGAACCCTTGAGGCTGAGGTTGCTGTGAGCTGAGATCACGCCATTGCACTCCAGCCTGGGCTACGAGAGCAAAACTCGGTCTCCAAGAAAAAAAAAAAAAAAGCAGAAGGACTCTGGAGGTTCACAAAAATATATAAAGACAGAAGAAAAGTCAGAAGATGCTAAGTTGTTAGCTTTGAAAAGGAAAGGGCTACAAACAACAAAAATGTGAGGGTAACACTCCCTGAGGACTACAAACAAGGAAAATGTGAAGGTAACACTCCCTTAGAGCCTCTGGACTGGATACCTCAGGAAAAAAAATGACAGTTCAGACATCAATCTCTGGGTACTCCCGTTTTTCACAAACAAGCCAGAACAGGGAAGAGTACAAACAGAAACACTAGTCCACACCACTACAAATTAGGCACCCATCCTGGGAAAACCACTTTTGTAATCATGGTAGTTGCGCTGCCAAGTAAACATAAGTCCCCCTGTCCTGCCTGGGAGCTAACCCTTAGATTAAACCACTCTAAATATAGGGTCATTTTTCTCATGTGCTCTTCAGATCCCCTAATTTCTGAAATAAAGATTTTTTGCAAATTACAATAATCCAGCAGCTATATTTTTAATATCTGGCTATTCAAAATCTTAGGAAATATAAGCCTAGGGTACAAATAGCCAGCAGTCACTGCGCTTATCTACATACTCCACACCCCTTTTGATGATCTTATTCAGCATGTCCTTTCCTAGTATGCTTGGTGACACTACTGACATAAAACTCAAAAACGCTCTACAGATTAAAAGGTAAATAACGTAAACTAGCTCCTGCCTTTAAGGGTTTGGCGCTAATGATGTCACTATGGTGTCTTTTTTCTTTTTTTTCCTCCGCAGAGACAAAGTCTTGCTTTGTTGCCCAGGCTGGGGTGCAGTAATTATCGAACTTCTGGCCTCAGGGGATCCTCCTGCTTCAGCCTTCCCCAGCAGCTGTGAAAACAGGCGTGCACTGGTTTCTTGCACAGTTAAACAAGTTGCTATGCACGTAACCTGAATGAGTAAGTTTGAAAACATGAAATTTGATAAAATTATTTCTGAAAATCCAGTCTACATATCTGAAAATCCAATCTCTGTATAGGTTACCTACCAGTCCAAAGTGTCATGCTTATGTACAAAATGCTGTCTTTCAAACATGCAGCAAATGATCAATCTTACTTGAAAGATCAATTGCACAAACACTAATTCTAATTTTGAATGAAGCAGGCTGGAAGCTGTGGCTCCTGCCTGTAATCCCAGGACTTTGGGAGGCTGATACCGGCAGATCACTTGAGGTCAGAAATTCGAGACCAGCCTGGCCAACATGGTAAAACCCTATCTCTAATAAAAATACAAAAGTCAGCCGGGAGTGATGGCAGACACCTGTAATCCCAGCTACTCAGGAGGCAGGAGAATCTCTTGAACCTAGGAGGTGGAGGTTGCAGTGAGCCGAGATCACGCCACTGCACTCTAGCCTGGGCGACAGAGTGAGACTCTGTCTCAAAAAAAACCCCACAAAAACAAACAAACAAACATAAAAAACCAAATTAGAATTGGAGTTTCAGAGTTAACAGTCTTCTTCAATTGTCTTTCCAAGATCACACTAGAATCACCCTAATTTCCCACATCTTTTATTTTACAGAAGGACTCTTCTGGTATCTTCTCCTCTGCCAAAATAAATTAGCCAGAGTTTATAACTTTTTTTCCCTTGTCTCTGACTTCAAGCTCACAGTTTTCCATCTTTATAACAGGAAGAAATAATGCTGTTTTAAAAAATCTTGGGCCGGGCACAGTGGCTCACACCTGTAATCCTAGCACTTTGGGAGGCTGAGGTGGGTGGATCACCTGAGGTCAGGAGTTCAAGACCAGCCTAGCCAACATGGCGAAACCCTCTACTAAAAATAAAAAAAATTAGCCAGGCATGGTGGTGGGCGCTTGTAATCCCAGGTACTCAGGAGGCTGAGACAGGAGAATTGCTTGAACCCAGGAGGCAGAGGCTGCAGTGAGCCGAGATCGTGCCACTAAACTCCAGCCTGAGCGACAAGAAACTCTGTCTCTAATGATAAATAAATGAAAATCTTGCTAAACAAGCAACAACTGAGAACATAGAAGTGTCTCAGATGGGGAGAAAAATAATATCGGGACAAGGAGGTAGGGGATTCTATGATGCAAGCAGACACATGTTCTCAAGTCTTATGCTCTGACAGTCTATCAGTTTTATTTTTATATACTTTTCAAAGAAGTATTATGTTATATATATACACACATATGTATATGTATGTTCTATAAATTATCAACATTTTGTTTTGTGAAATAAAACACACTTTGAAATCTGGTTGGAGGGCTGGTCGTGGTGGCTCACACCTATAATCCCAGTACTGTGGGAGGCCAAGGCAGGTGGATCATTTGAGGACAGGAGTTCGAGACTAGCCTGGCAAACATGGTGAAACCCTGTCTCTACTAAAAATACAAAAATATCTGGTGGTGCGCGTCTGTCATCCCAGCTACTCAGGAGGCTGAGGCAAGAGAATCGCTTGAACCTGGGAGGCAGAGGTTACAGTGAGCTATCATGCCATTGCACTCCAGCCTGGCTGACAGCGGGAAACTCTTGTCTCAAACAGAAAAGCAAAAAGAAATCTGGTGGAACAACTCATGTAAGGGAAAAGGTGATGTATGTGAACTATACTGCTATTACCACCAAACAGTTCTTACAACCAAAATGCCAGTTTCAGAAGATTTGTGACTAGCAGTGCCTTCTTCAGGCTAGAATGCAGTGGCACCATCATAGCTTACTGCAGCCTTGATCCCCAGGGGTCAAGTGATCCTCCCACCTGAGCCTCCTGAGTAGCTGGGACTGCAGACACACACTACCATGTCTGGCTAATTTTTGTACTTTTTGTAGAGAGGGAGTTTTACCATGTTGCCCAGGCTGGGCTCAAACTCCTGGGCTCAAGCAGTCGACCCGTCTCTGCCTCCCAAACAGGTGGGATGAGAGGCATGGAACCACCATGCCCAGGCCACGGAGTCTTTCTTTCTTTCCTTTTTTTTTGAGACAAAGTCTTGCTGTGTTGTCTGTAGAGTGCAGTGGTGCCATCTTGGCTCACTGCAACATCTGCCTCCCGGGTTCAAACGGTTCTCCTGCCTCAGCCTCCTGAGTAGCTGGGATTACAAGTATGTGCCACGATGCCCAGCTAGTTTTTGTATTTTTGGTAGAGACGGGTTTTTGCCATGTTGGCGAGGCTGGTCTTGAACTCCTGACCTCAAATGATCCACCTGCCTCAGCCTCCCAAAGTACTGGGATTACAGGTGTGAGCCACTGCGACCACTCCTCCAACCAGATTTCAAAGTGTGTTTTATTTCACAAAACAAAATGTTGATAATTCATAGGCCCACCTCAGCCTCCCAAAGTGCCGGGATTACAGGCGTGAGCCACCATGCCCAGCTGCCCAGCCTACAGAGTCTTAAGTGGCCCGTGAATCCTCACAAGTCCCAGTTTCAATATTTCACAAAAATTTCACTGTTACTGGCCTAGTTATCAAAATATCTGTTCAGGGGAGTCAGCCTTAGGCAAAAAGATGTCTGTCCTCCACTGTCTTGTAACTCTAAGCAAGTTACAAAAAATGCTACTGTTATAATCCTCACAGAGGCCCTGCATACCATAATACTCTTTGAGAGGAGCCACGTTTCTTTGATTAGAAAAAAATGAGGAGCCGGGTGTGGTAGCTCACACCTATAATCCCAGCACTTTGAGAGGCCAAGTTTGCAGCGTGCCGAGATCGCACCATTGCACTCCAGCCTGGGCAACAGGGCGAGACTCCGTCTCAAAAAAAAGAAAAAAAAAAAGACAAAAATGAGGAAAGGCTGAGCATGGTGGCTCACGCCTGTAATCCCAGCACTTTGGGAGGCTGAGGCAGCTGGATCACTTGAGGTCAGGAGTTCAAGACCCGCCTGGACAACATAGCAAAACCCCATCTCCACTAAAGATATAAAAATTAGCCAGGCATGGTGGCAGGTGTCTGTAATCCCAGCCACTAGGGAGGCTGAGGCAGGAGAATTCCTTGAACCTGGGAGGTGGAGGTTGCAGTAAGCTGAGATCATGCCATTGCACTCCAGCTTGAATGACAAAGCAAGACTCCGTCTCAAAAAAAAAAAAAAAAAAGAGGAAATATGTTTGTTAAATACTAATATAAGTAAACATATAAAATCTTTATAAACTGAATCTAGTAGATTATTAAGAGACACAATTGGCCAGGCACAGTGGTTTACGCCTCTAATCCCAGCACTTTGGGAGGCTGAGGCAGGTGGATAACCTGAGGTCAGGAGTTCGAGACCAGCCTGGTCAACATGGTGAAACCCTGTCTCTACTAAAAATACAGAAATTAGCCGGTCATAGTGGCTTATGCCTGTAATCCCAGCTATTCAGGAGGCTGAGGCAGGAGAATTGCTTGAACCTGGAAGGCGGAGGTTGCAGTGAGCTGAGATTGTGCCACTGCACTCCAGCCTGGGCAACAGAGCAAGACTCTGGCTCAAAAAAAAAGAGACACTTGGCCGGGTGAAGTGGCTCCCACCTGTAATCCCAGCACTTTGGGAAGCCAAAGCAGACGAAATCATGAGGTCAAGAGATTGAGACTATCCTGACCAACATGGTGAAACCCCATCTCTACTAAAAATACAAAAATTAGTTGGATGTGGTGGCGCATCCCTGTCATCCCAGCTACTCAGGAGGCTGAGGCAGGAGAACTGCTTGAAGCCAGGAGGTGGAGGCTGCAGTGAGCCGAGATGGCGCCACTGCACTCCAGCCTGGTGACAGAGCAAGACTCTGTCTCAAAAAAAAAAAAAAAAAAAAAAAAAAAAAAAAAAAAAAAAAAAATTAAATAAATGAGACACAATTATTCAAGAGGTTTTATTCCAGGACTATAGGACCTACATATATAAAAGTATATGATAAGGGTAGCATTTCATATAGATAGGGAAGGAACTCATTATTTCAAAGACTGCTCCGAAAATTAGGTCACAATTGGGAAAAAAAAAAAAAAAAATGCTTCTCATGGTGGCTCACACGAGCCTATAATCCCAGCACCTTGGGAGGCCAAGGTGGGTGGATCACCTGAGGTCAGGAGCATGAGACCAGCCTGACCAATATGATGAAACCCCGTCTCTACTAAAAATACAAAAATTACCTAGGTGTGGTGGTGGGTGCCTGTAATCCCAGCTACCCAGGAAGCTGATACAGGAGAATCGCTTGAACACGGGAGGTAGAGGTTGGAGTGAACTGAGATCACACCATTGGACTCCAGCGTGGGCAACAAGAACGAAACTCGGTCTAAAAAAAAAAAAAAATTGCTTCCATATTAGCCAGGCATGGTGACACAGGCCTGGAATCCCACCTACTCTGGAGGCTGAGGCAGGAGAATCACTTGAACCAGGGAGGCAATGGTGGCAGTGAGCAGAGATCGTGCCACTGCACTCAAGCCTGGGCAACAGAGTGAGACCCTGTCTCAAAAATAAATAAATAAATAAAAAGTTTCCTTCATCCTACCGTTTATTTTTTTAAAAATCATATAGATTAATAGGGAGGCAGAGGTGAGCAGATCACCTGAGGTCAAGAGTTCGAGACCAGCCTGGCCAATATGGCGAAACCCTGTCTCTACTAAAAACACAAAAATAAGCTGGGTGTGGTGTCTCATGCCCATAATCTCAGCTACTCAAGAGACTATGGCATGAAAATTGCTTGAACCCTCAAGACAGAGGTTGTAGCAGGCAGAAATCATGCCTAGGTGACAGAGCAAAACTCAGTCTAAAAAAAAAAATCTTATAAATTAAAATATTCAAATATTGAAGGAATAGGTCGTTAGAAAATAAGATTAAAAATTTAAAAAGATTCACATGTAGATCTAAACCATATGTAGAAATAATACAAATGAAAAATCCATTTATAATTTTGTATAGACCTTCTAAACATGTTACCAAAGTCAGAAGACAAAAATTGAATACTTTAGATTTGGCCTAGTTTTGAAGGACCTGTTTTGAAGCACTTTGGGAGGCCAAGGTGGGTGGATCACTTGAGATCAGGAGTTCAAGACCAGACTAGCCAACATGGCAAAACCATGTCTCTACTAAAAATACAAAAATTAGCCAGGTGTGGTGGCAGGCACCTGTAATCCCAGCTACTTGGGAGGCTGAGGCAAGAGAATCGCTTGAGCCTGGGAGGCGGAGATTGCAGTGAGCCGAGATTACGCCACTATACTCCAGCCTGTGCGACAGAGTAAGATTCTGTGTCAAAAAAAAAAAAAAAAGGAATTTCAGATTTAACAGATAAATAGTAGTTAATTAGGTGAAGGAGGGAGAGGTAATATTATAGACATTTGCAAACACTGTTGAGGGATGAGGCCTAGCACACACAAGGAACTAAGAAAAGGGCAAAGTAGCAGGAGTATTGGAAGCAAATGGGAGAGAGGAAAAGGAAGAAGCTAAAGAGGAAAAACAGGGGCCAAAACATGCAAGGCTTTTTTTAAGCCTTATTAGGAAATTTGGTCTTTATCCTAAGAGCAAAATAAGATGGGGTGCAGTGCCTCATGCCTGTAATCCCAGCACTTTGGGAGGCTGGGTGGATCACCTGAGGTCAGGAGTTCGAGATCAGGCTGACCAACATGGGGAAACACCATCTCTACTAAAAAAAATAAAAAATTAGCTGGGTGTGGTGGTGTGCACCTGTAATCCCAGCTACTCAGTAGGCTGAGGCAAGACAATCACTTGAACCTGGGAGGTCGAGGTTGCAGTGAGCTGAGATCACACCACTGCACTCCAGCCTGGGTGACAGGGTGAGACTCCGTCTCAAAAAAAAAAAAAAAAGAGCAAAATAAGGAGTGACGTAACTGAAATGTACTGTAAAAAGATCATGCCAGGAGGACCATGGTGTCTCACACCTGTAATCCCAGAACTTTGGGAGGCTGAGGCAGGAGGATGACTTGTAAAACCAGTCTGGGCAATACCTTGTCTTTACAAAAAATTTTAAAAATTAGCTAGGCACAGTGGCATGTGCCTGTTAGTCTCAGCTTCTTAGGAGGCAAAGGCAGAAGTACCTCTTCCTTGAGCCCAGGAGTTAAAGGTTGCAGTGAGATATGCGCATGCCACTGCACTCCATGACTGGAGTGCAGTGAACATGCAGAGTGAAAGGGAAGGAGGTGTCAAGGATGATTCTAGGTTTATGGTTTATGCAGATGGAAGGATGGATATGTGGTTCATGGAGGCAGGAAATGCAGGAAGAGGGCAAGGTTCTGGGAGTGGGGTGAAGATAATGAGTTAGATTTAAGATAGGCTGAGTTGGAGGAGACTTTGAATTGTCCAGTAGGCAATTAGATATTTGTATCTGGAGGGCAGAGGGTCAGGGCTAGAAATACAAATTTGAGAGTCACTGCCATGCCCAGGTTATGGAGGATGTGCTTGCAAAAGAAACAGAAAAGCCCAACACGTAGAAAGGAAATGAGAAGTGTGGCATTACAAAAACCAAGTAAGAAGAATGTTTCAAGGAGTCTGTGGACAACAAATACATATTGTGCTTCTATTATGTATGAGGTCTTGTAAAATTGATACTGCTACTATATATGTCTGAGGCCTTAAAGAAGGAAGCTTTATCATAACCACCTCTAAAGCTATGCCTTGATTCAGAGGGTTTTTTTTTTCCCCTCAGTCTAAACAACATTCACTTCTTTCTCCTATTCCCAAATCCACTTGAACAAGAAAGGTTACCTTTTTTTTTGAGATGCAGTCTCGCTTAATCACCCAGACTAGAGTGCAGTGGCAGGATCTCGGCTCACAGCAACCTCCATCTCTGGGGTTCAAGAGATTCTCCTGCCTCAACCTCCCGAGTAGCTGGGATTACAGACGCCCGCCACCACACCTGTATGGAGCTGAAGGTCCGTGGGATGTGACCAACTCAGCATTCCACTGGAGGCTCTATGATCAAACAGCAAACTGTTAATCATGAATGCAGGATGTGAACAAACTCATGACTGCTCCTGCTGACAGAAGATTTGCTGGAGGCAATCACTCCCTGGCACTGAGGTTATCTACTGCAACATCTAGAGAATACGTCTTACAAGCCTACTCTGGACTGAGCAGCTGACCCCTTCTTCCACCCCCCTTCTCACTATCTCTTTTACCTAATAAATACAGAGGGCTGTGTAAAGCTCAGGGCCCTTGTCCACTAGAGGCAAGGTGTCCCCTGACCCCTTCTTCCAAATATACTCTTTTGTCTCTTGTCTTTTATTCCCACGTTCGCCCTGCTTTGTTCAGCCCATAGGTCCGTGTGGGTTACATAGTGGCGCCCTGATCAGTGACACAATCAGGTGCTCTACACACACCCGCCTAAGTTTTGTATTTTCAGTACAGACAGGGTTTCACCATGTTGGCCAGGCTGGTCCTGAACTTCTGACCTCAAGTGATCCACCCACCTAAGCCTCCCAAAATGCTGGGATTACAGGCGTGTGCCACTGTACCCGGCCATGGTCACCATTTTTTAAAGTTCTATGTTCTTAGGCTAAAAAAATATAAACTTCTCCCCAGCTATAACAAAAGTATTCATATTATTCCTCTCCTACATCTCCAGAAACAGCCCAGTCAACCTGAAAATGTCTTGTTATTGGAATACTCTGGCAGGTTAACTATAGATATTAGCAGCAATAGCTCCTTCCTACCCTTAGAATTACATCAAGATAGCTACACAAGTCAGAAATGCAACATGCCAGAAATACTCAGTAAAGATCCTGATAGATTATAAGCTCCATGAGGGCAGAGAATCTGTCTTGTTTACCCTGTCATCTGGCACAAAACTAGCAATTAATAAGTATTTAATCTTGTTTCAGTGATCCAATCTTCAGAGTGCTAATCCTGAATGGAGACCCCAGTCATAGGATTACTGTGGATCAAGTCAAAGAAAATAAAATAAAAGTACTCTACTTCGGCACTTTTACAATTGTAGACTTTGTTTTGTTTTGTTTTGTTTTTGAGACTGAGTTTTCCTCTTGTTGCCCAGGCTGGAGTACAGTGTCGTAATATCAGCTCACTGCGATCTCTGCCTCTCACGTTCCAGTGATTCTCCTGCCTCAGCCTTCCGAATAGCTGGGATTACAGGCACCCTCCACCACCCCCAGTTAATCTTGTGTTTTTAGTACAGATGGGGTTTTACTACATCGCCCAGGCTGGTCTTGAACTCCTGACCTCAAGTGATCTGCCAGCCTCAGCCTCTTAAAGTGCTGGTTTTATAGGTGTGAGCCACTGTGTCTGGCCTAATTGTAAACATTTTTAAAAAACGTCTTAGCATTAGCATTCTGCTGAGCTAGGTATTCTATAAGGATTTATTCCAACTGAATATGCGCATTAGAATACTGTAAAAACTGAGAAACAGACTCAGATTATGTACCTTTTTTTGTGATAAGTACTGTATATGTGTTAATTTAATCTTGACCAAAACCCCAGGAGATAATACCTTCTACTTGCAGGTGAGGAGACGGAGTAACTTGCTGAAGGTCACATGGTTGGTAACTTCCAAACATGTGATACAAATCCAAATCTGTATGACTCCACAGCCCATGCTGGTTTGCCCATAGGAATGTCTCTCAAATTTTTTTATGAGGTAACCTCAAGTTGCAAGAAAAACCAAAACATATTCCCGGGGGGTTTGGGAGATTACTGAAGTATCCAGTTTAAGCCTGATGTGTCTCTGACCTCATACTTTTCTCTTAAATTTTATTTTTTTCATTATTTATTTATTTATTTATTTTTGAGACAGTCTAGCTCTGTCGCCCAGGCTGCAGTGCAGTGGCGCAATCTCAGCTTACTGCAACCTCCGCCTCCCGGGCTTCAAAGCCGATTCTCCCCTGCCTTCAACCTCCTGAGTAGCTCTGGGACTACAGGTACATGCTACCACACCCACTAATTTTTTGTATTTTTTAGTCTAGACGATGGGGTTTCACTGTGTTAGCCAGGATGGTCTCAATCTCTGACCTCGTGATCCGCTCACCAATCGGCCTCCCAAAGTGCTGGTACACGGCATTGAGCCCACTGCGCCCGGCTAAATTTTTATTTTTATATTTGCATTTTACCCCCACATTTTATTTATTTATGTATGTATATTTTATTTATTTTTTTTGAGATGGAGTCTCGCTCTGTCACCCAGGCTGGAGTGTAGTGGCATGATCTCGACTCACTGCAAGCTCTGCCTCCCAGGTTCACGCCATTCTCCTGCCTCAGCCTCCCGAATAGCTGGGACCACAGGTGCCTGCCACCATGCCCAGCTAATTTTTTGTATTTTTAGTAGAGATGGGGTTTCAGCGGGTTAGCCAGGATGGTATCAATCTCCTGACTTCGTGATCCGCCCACCTCAACCTCCCAAAGTGCTGGGATTACAGGCGTGAGCCACTGTACCTGGCCAATTTATTTATTTTTAGAGGGACTCTCTGTTGCCAGGCTGGAGTGCAGTGGCCCGATCTCAGCTAACTGCAACCTCTGCCTCCCGGGTTCAAGCTATTCTCCTGCCTCAGCGTCCTGAGTAGCTGGGACTACAGGCATGCGTCAACACGCCCAGCTAATTTCTGTGTTTTTAGTAGACACACGGTTTCACCATGTTGGCCAGGATGGTCTTGATCTCTTGACCTCATGATCCACCCGCCTCAGCCTCCCAAAGTGCTAGGATTACAGGAGTGAGCCACTGTGCCCGGCCTACCCCACATTTTATTAATGTTTATTTTCTTTTTCAAAATTTTTAATGATTTATCCATACTACACAGACGTAATGTTTGTTTAATATAAACCATTTCAAATGACTTACCAGGTAAATCATTTAACTCTTCCCTCCCTGAAAGATTTTTTTGAGAAAAGTGATAATACAAGAAGGTGCACCTTCCATATTTATCCCATAGCTTTGTTTGGTTCCTAGTGCCTGGCTTCAAAAACCTGGATCCCAGTTTGAAAGCATGACTACAAAGCAAATTGCATTAAAGATGCAATTGCTTTGTAACGATGATGAAAATTATTATTATAGGCAAGGGCCAGAAGATTTTTGTTTTTTTGAGACTGAGTCTCACTCTATCACCCAGGCTGGAGTGCAGTGGTGCGATCTAGGCTCACTGCAAGCTCCGCCTCCTGGGTTCAGGCCATTCTCCTGCCTCAGCCTCCCAAGTAGCTGGGACTACCAGTGCCCGCCACCATGCCCCACTAATTTTTTCTATTTTTAGTAGAGATGGGGTTTCACCATGTTAGCCAGGATGGTCTTGATCTCCTGACTTTGTGATCCGCAAAAGACATTAATAGCACTTAATTGTATAGCTATAGAGTTGAGTGTGTTTTTGTTTTGTTTTTTGAGATGGAATCTCGCTTTGTCGCCCAGATTGGAGTGGAGTTATGTGATCTCAGCTCACTGCAACCTCGACCTCCCAGGCTCAATCGGTTCTCCCACCTCAGCCTCCCAAGTAGCTGGGACTAGAGGCATGCACCACCATGCTGGCTAATTTTTGTATTTTTTATAGACATGGGGTTTTGCCCTGTTGCCCAGGCTCATCTCAAACTCCTGAGATCAAGCGATCTGCCCTCCTAGGCCTCCCAAAGTGCTTGGATTCCAGGCTTAAGCCACTGTGCCAGGCCAGAGTAGTTTTGGACTTCCCACTGTCAATGAAAGAAATTCTAAACACGACCGATTCCACTGAGTTTGACCAAACTAATTGAAGACTTATTGTTGAATGTGGTAATACCATGTTTTTTCTTCACCCGAGAATCTGGGTGGTTTATAAGCATAAGGGTGAATTCTCCCTGAGGATAGTATTTATGTGCTGAGTGCTCAAATATAGACCATATTAGAAGTTAAGCAATGGGTTGAGTGGCCAACCAGATTTTGGTCAGTCCTACAAGACTTTCTCTGACCTACCAAATGGGGTATAAATGCTTCTTGTATTCTCCCCACCAGTAGGGACTCAAAATTTTAATAGCTCGGGGTAGTAAAACGGATACTAGGTTTGAATCTTGGCTTTAAGAAAACCGTGCTGAGGTGTTTTGTTTGTTTGAGAGAGGGTCTCACTCTGTCACCCAGGCTGGAGTGCAGTGGTGCGATCATGGCTCACTCCCAGGCTGAAGGGATCCTCCCACCTCAGACCCCTGAGTAGCTGGGACCACCAGTACATGCCAGCATGCCCGGCTAATTTTTTGTACTTTTGGTAGAGACGGTGTTTAGCCATGTTGTCGAGGCTGGTCTCAAACTCATGAGCTCAAAGAGATCCACCCGCCTCGACCTCCCAAAGTGCTGGGATTACAGGCATGAGCCACTGCGTCCGGCCAGCTTTCTTTCATCAGAATTGATATTAAACTATATGCTGGGCTTCTATGTCCTTATCTTCCTTTTGGCATGGCTATGGCCATTTGAAATGTGTGGGATTTGCTAAAGTGCTCAACATACGTTGTTTCCTTTTTTAGATGTAAGTATGTAGAGAACTCTGATTTGCAATATTTAGAAAGTTTCTTTATGCTAGGAAGAAAAGTCAAGACTAAGAATCATCGCCAACAGGGCCGGGCGTGGTGGCTCACACCTGTACTCTCAGCACTTTGGGAGGTGTGTACTCCCAGCACTTTGGGAGGTCAAGGCAGGCGGATCACGAGGTCAGGAGTTCGAGACCAGCCTGGCCAACATGGTGAAACCCCTTCTCTAATAATAATACAAAAATTATCCGGGCATGGTGGCATGCGCCTGTAATCCCAGGTACTCGAGAGGCTGAGGCAGGAGACTCACTTGAACCCGGGAGGCTAAGGTTGCAGTGAGCTAAGACAACGCCATTGCAACCCAGCCTGGGCAACACAGTGAGACTCTGTCTCAAAAAAAAAAAAAAAAAATCATCGCCAATAGGTAGGGAATAAGTTACTCCCTGCTAAATAAGTTACACTCACCGAGACAACGAAAGATCTCATAAACCACTTTCTAAACTGCTTCCTTTCCTCCCCAAAGTTCTGTAATTTAGAAGTGGCCACTACCGCGGTTTGAACGCCCCTTCCCAACTCTGTACCACAAATGGACCTCTTGTGCAGCCCAGCCCCTCCCTTTCAGGACCCCAGACCCACTAATAGGGACATTAGTTGCTTACTTTCCCAGATACGGCTTAAGTCACGCACGCCATGAAGAAATAACGGTCTCAGAAACCGCCATGCTAGACATTCGACTCCCGGGTAGGAGTGGGTGGGTGTGCGGAATGGGGAGCGATCCCTTCCAACGGCCGTTGGGGGCTGGCCCACAATCCCTCGCGAGAGCGGGAAAAGCAATGGCGCGGCGGGGAGAGGGGCGGGGTCAGAAAAGGGGGACGGTCAGCGGGAAGAGCCAAGAGACTGCAACTCTACCATGAGGACGCAGATTACTCCTAATTCCCAGAGCTTTTCACACCAAAATAATGGTAACTGGCCAGTGTGTGCTCGTTACACTCACTACTCCCACTCGAGATCATTCCTATTAGTAACTCCGAGGCTTCACCTAACAGGCCACAGTGGAGGCAAGGAAATGTTGTGTGCAGAACCCACTGGGCCTGGCTGTCCATCCTATGATCTCCGTCCATCGTTTTACAGTCAGGGTGTACATTTGATGGGGAATCTCTAAATGGGACTTTGGGGAATCATAACGGAATAGTGCACAAGTGTGAAAATTTACAAGCCTGCGCAGAGCTGCAAGGCCCAGAGCCGCGTGCAGCCAGGCCACAGAGCCGGCCCCTTCCGCTTTACGTCTGACGTCACGCCGCACGCCCTGGCGGGGGCGTGCGCAGTTTGGCTGCTCAGGGGTTGGCCCCTGAGCTCGCGCGACTGCGCGGCAAGACGTTTGGCTTTGAAATGCAGCGGGATTTGGTCAGTTTCCCGCTGTCTCCAGCGGTGCGGGTGAAGCTGGTGTCTGCGGGTTTCCAGATTGCTGAGGAACTCCTAGAGGTGAAACCCTCCGAGCTTAGCAAAGGTAATGACTCCTGATGGCAAGCTGAGGCACACCGGCCGCCGTCAGCGCCGCCTCAGTCTTCATTCTCTCGCCTCGGGCTTCAGCCCAGTCTCCGTTAGATTCTGCTGCCTCCCACGTCCGCGTTTACAACGTGAAACAGCTACTCGACTCCACTTACAAGTTGTCTGAATGGTTAGGAGAACTGTGGTCGTGAAAACATTTACTAATTGCTTTTCCTCTGGCAATGCCTGCTGAATGCTTTGAGGATTGTCTCATTTAACCCTCAACCTGCTTAGGAGTAGATTATTTTATTCAGTATATTATTTTATTCAGTATATGGATGAGAGAACTGGTATCTTGGGGAGGTTAGGTAACTGTTCATGCTAAGTGGGTTAGGAAATGGTGGAGTCAGAATTGGTTGTCTAATTTTTGCTGTTCCAAGATCCAAGGGGTAAGGGTTAAATTTCAGAAATGCAGGTTTTGTGTAGGACTAGAGACACTAAGAATGGGAAAGGAGTAGAATCCCTGGAATATTGAGGAAGCGGTAGAAAGAATATTCTCCTTTTGCGTAATTCACTGAAACACCCAAAACCTCATATTCCAGAGCACTGCAAATGGGAACCACTGCATCCCGAGGTATGCAAATATGAAGCTGGCGTGGTCACTCGTTGTGCACATTACACTATGACATGTCCAGACCTGTGCTATTGACTGAAGATGGAACAGAATTTTAAATGACTGCCCTTAATGATGGAAAATACGGAGGTTTCGATTCGCCTCTAAAGAATAAGTCTTGGAGACCCAATCTTAACTGTTTAAGTCATACCGCACGCAGACTGTGTCCCCCAAAATTTGATGGGCTCTTTTTTCTTCAAGTTGGTTTTTCAAAGAAGAAATGTGAGACTCTGAATAATAATAATCACTAACAACTGTTGACCATTTTAGACGGCCTTGATATTCTACCAAGCTTTTTACATGTATCGTCTCATTCCCATTTTATAGAAGAAAAAAATCTGAGCAAAAAAGAAAAAGTGAAGTAACTTGCCCAAAGTCACACAGTAGGTGGTGCCAGGATTTACAAACCCAGGCAATCTGATTCCAGCATTCAGGCTCTTGAACTGGATAGGATTTTCATTTCCTAAATTCTGTCAGCACCATTGTCTTTTATTAGCCCCGTATTTATGGCTCATATTCTTACCAGATCAAGCACTGATAAACTGATACGTGATGTCATCCTCACCATTATTTCTTCACCAGCTTGTTTTGTAATTGCCATATTCTCTTCTCAGGCCATACTGTCAGATGGGTGAAATTGTGTAGTCGAGGACGCATAAATGTATTCTTTAAAATGCTTATGCATTGGAATATTCTCATTAGTTTGGAGTGATATATGAATTTTTTACATTAGTTATTTCCATGAAAAGTTTTTATTATAAATAATATATGCATATTTGCTTCTTAAAGTTGTACCTTGTAGGCAGTTAAAAAATCTGTTTTCATTCTCATCTGAAAAATAATTTGTATACCTTATGAGAGCAAGATAATTATGGCTTCATAAGACCAAAAGAGATAGTAAAAGTGTAGTAATAGTGAGTACATTTTTATTTCTGCTTCCTGAGACACTTGTAGGTACTCAGAAATGCTTTAGTTGAATTGTTTCTGAGGTAATAGGTAATTCTTTGTGTGATGACTAAGGCAACAAATGCCTTTATTAAGCTGAATTTTTTTTTTTTTTTTTTTGAACTGAAGTCTCACACTGTCGTCCAGGCTGAAGTGCAATGGTGCGATCTCTGCTCACTGTAACCTCCACCTTCTGGGTTCAAGCGATTGTCCTGCCTCAGCCTCCCAAGTAGCTGGGATTATAATGCGTGCCACCACACCCGACTAATTTTTGTATTTTTAGTAGAGACGGGGTTTCACCATGTTGGCCAGGCTGGTCTTGAACTCCTGACCTCAGGTGATCCAGCTGACTCAGCCTCCTAAAGTACTGGGATTATAGGAATGAGCCACTGTGTCCGGCCAAACTGAAAAATTAAATGGTTGATAGAATGTTGCATTTTTATGTTTCTCTACTCCTAGCATCACTCTTGTCTAAAAATTAAAATTAATGAAGACAAGCCATTATTATGTTACACTTTTAAATCTCTGAAATTAGGGTTCTTTTTTTCTTATTTTACTTTCAGAAGTTGGGATATCTAAAGCGGAAGCCTTAGAAACTCTGCAAATTATCAGAAGAGAATGTCTCACAAATAAACCAAGATATGCTGGTACATCTGAGTCAGGCAAGAAGTGTACAGCACTGGAACTTCTTGAGCAGGAGCATACCCAGGGCTTCATAATTACCTTCTGTTCAGCACTAGATGATATTCTTGGGGGTGGAGTACCCTTAATGAAAACAACAGAAATTTGTGGTGCACCAGGTGTTGGAAAAACACAATTATGGTAAAATAAAGTGTTCTCCTTTTAAGGGTGGGTTTAATAACATATTATGAAATCAGTATTTTGTACTGTTGGTTTACAGTCAGGAAACCAAATAAGGTATGTATGTGCTGTTAATTTTAAGTGTATATGTGCATTAAACAAAAATTAACTTACTATTTGTGTTACTTCAGTATCCCTTCTTGATAAATTGATGCAATTATTTTGATGTGAAAAAAATGTTTCTTTTGCAAATTGTAGTGCAGTCTTAAGGTTAAACGGTAAGTTTCTGCTTTGTTCATTTCTGAGACTATATTTGAAAGTCAGATGTTTGAAAGTAGATTTATGGCTGGGGTAGTGGCTCATGCCTATATAAATCCCAGCACTTTGGGAGGCTGAGGCAGGAGGATCACTTGAGTCCAGGAGTCTGAGGCCCGTCTGGGCAACATAGTGAGACCTCGTCTCTACTAAAAATGAAAAATTAGCCAAGAGTGGTGTGCCTGTGGTCTTAGCTACTTGGGAGGCTGAGGCAGGAGGATTGCTTGAGCCGGGGAGGTCGAAACTGTAGTGAGCCTTGATCACATCACTGTCTGGGCAGCAGAGTGAGACCCTATCTCAAAAAAAAAAAAAAAGAGGCTGGGGGTGGTGGCTCACACCTGTAATCCCAGCACTTTGGGAGGCTGAGGTGGGCGGATAACGTGAGATCAGGAGTTCGAGACCAGCCTGGCCAACATGGTGAAACCCCATGTCTACTAAAAATACAAAAAATTAGCCAGGCATGGTGGTGCACACCTATAATCTCAGCTACTCGGGAGGCTGAGGCAGGAGAATTGCTTGAACCTGGGAGGCAGAGGTTCCAGTGAGCTGAGATCATGCCGCTGCACTCCAACTTGGGTGACAGAGCAAGACTCTGTAAGTAGATTTATGTATAATAAGGAGCTCCATTTTGAGAGGCCTGGAAATAATTAAAATATCCTTAATTGACCAGGCATGGTGGCTCATGCCTGCAATCTCAGCGCTTTGGGAGGCCAAGACAGGTGGATCACGAGGTCAGGAGATCGAGACCATCCTGGCTAACACGATGAAACCCTGTCTCTACTAAGAAATACAAAAAATTAGCCGGACGTGGTGGCGGGCGCCTGTAGTCCCAGCTACTCGGGAGGCTGAGGCAGGAGAATGGCATGAACCCGAGAGGTGGAGCTTGCAGTGAGGCGGGATCACACCACTGAACTCCAGCCTGGGTGACAGAGCGAGACTGCATCTAAAAAAAATAATAATAATAAAAATAAATAAAATAAAATGTCCTTAATCTTGGTTTTATAGGCATGCCCTCCCCCAATCCAGTTGATTCACATATGGTCAATTGGTTCACATTATATCTGGAGTCATGAAGAGTTAGACATTTCTGTTGCCTTGGGGAG
Source organism: Rhinopithecus bieti (assembly GCF_001698545.2). Classification (NCBI taxonomy): domain Eukaryota; kingdom Metazoa; phylum Chordata; class Mammalia; order Primates; family Cercopithecidae; genus Rhinopithecus; species Rhinopithecus bieti. The sequence continues at coordinate 729,183 of NW_016823439.1, forward strand.
CATATTTGCATTTATAAAACTTAAGTGGTACCTAACTTGTTATCTGGAGTTTCAAAAACACTGCCTTAGATCATCATGATGATTTGGTTGTCATCTTTTTATTGACAGTATGCAGTTGGCAGTAGATGTACAGATACCAGAATGTTTTGGAGGAGTGGCAGGTGAAGCAGTTTTTATTGATACAGAGGGAAGTTTTATGGTTGATAGAGTGGTAGACCTTGCTACTGCCTGCATTCAGCACCTTCAACTTATAGCAGAAAAACACAAGGGAGAGGGTAAGTTAGCAAATGATCCTCTTTTTTTCTGTATTAGTAAAAGTAATTTGCATTTGTGCCCATCTCAGACCTCAGCAACAGACCATTTGGAATGTGAAGCCTAATGACTTGACCGTGAACTAGTGTTAAACTGTTCTACTACTGTTGCAAAATGAGAAATGCCCCAGCCTGGACTGGCTTTTTTTTCTTCCCCTTTTATGGCCCTCACTTCTTCCTGTAGGAGCTTTGGGACAAAACCTATGTATGTATTTCAGTCATCATACTGCATCTTATCAGGTGTAATTTAATGGTTTTGGACACCTTAATATAAGCAACTGTTGTTAAAAGCGTTTCAATGTATAATAACTTCCATATTGGTTTTCCAAAAACCAAAGTAGCTTTGAAAACCACGTCTGAGGCCAGGTGCAGTGGCTTATGCCTGTAATCCCAGGACTTTGGGAGGCCGAGTCGGGTGGATCACCTGAGGTCAGGAGTTCGAGACCAGCCTAGCCAACACAATGAAATTCTGCCTGTACTAAAAATACCAAAATTAGCCAGGTGTGGTGGCACATGTCTGTAATCTCAGCTACTCAGGAGGCTGAGGCAGGAGAATCACTTGAACTCGGGAGTCGGAGGTTGCAGTGAGCCCAGATTGTGCCGCTGCACTGCAGCCTAGGCAGCAGGGTGAGACTACTCTGTCTCTTAAAAAAAGAAGAAGAAAAAAAAAAAGAAAACCACGTCTGAAATGTTTGGATTGTTAAGCAGATTGACTTGGGGGCTTTGATTATATAGCTGATTTCATAACTGCACCAATTGTTAAAGTGTTTGGGAGGTGTTTTTTGGTGCTTGTTATGTGAAAATAAAGTGACTGTAAAACAGTTTTTTGTTGCTGTTTTTTGAGACGAAGTTTCGCTCTTGCTGCCCAGGCTGGGGTGCAGTGGCACAATCTCAGCTCACCGCAACCTCCACCTCCCAGGTTCAAGGGATTCTCCTGCCTCAGCCTCCTGAGAAGCTGGGATTACAGGCATGTGCCACCACGCCCAGCTAATTTTGTATTTTTAGTAGAGACAGGGTTTCTCCATGTTGATCAGGCTGGTCTCGAACTCCTGATCTCAGGTGATCCTCTCGCCTCAGCCTCCCAAAGTGCTGGGATTACTTACGGGCGTGAGCCACTGCACCCGGCCAATCTTGTTTTTCTTTTCCAAGACAGTCTTGCTCTGTCACCCAGTTTAGAGTGCGGTGGCGTGATCTCGGCTCACTGCAGCCTCCACCTTCCAGGTTCAAGCGATTCTCCTGCCTTAGCCTCTTCCTGAGTAGCTGGGATTACAGGCATGTGTCACCAAGGCCAGCTAGTTTTTTTTTTTTTTTTTTTTTTGAGACAAAGTCTCGCTCTCTCGCCCAGGCTGGAGTGTAGTGGCGCAATCTCGGCTGACTGCAAGCTCCACCTCCTGGGTTCATGCTATTCTCCTACGTCAGCCTCCCTAGTAGCTGGTACTACAGGCACCCGCCACCATGCTTGGCTAATTTTTTTTGTATTTTTAGGAGAGACAGGGTTTCACCACGTTAGCCAGGATGGTCTTGATCTCCTGACCTCGTGATCTGCCTGCCAAAGTGCTGGAATTACAGGCATGAGCCACTGCACCCGGCCACGCCCAGCTAATTTTTGTATTTTTTGTAGAGACGGGGTTTCACCATGTAGGCAAGTCAAGTCTTGAACTCCTGACCTCAGGTGATCTGCCCACTTTGGCCTCCCAAAGTGCTGGGATTACAGGCGTGAGCCACTGCGCCCAGCCTGAAACAATTTTTGAAAGGTAATTTATAGGCCGGGTGCAGTGTCTCATTCCTGTAAACCCAGCGCCTTGGGAGGCCTAGGTGGGTGGATCACCTGAAGTCAGGAGCCATGGTGAAACCCCATCTCTACTAAAAATACAAACAATTAGCTGGGCATGGTGGTGAGTGCCTATAATCCCAACTACTCAGGAGTCTGAGGCAGGAAAATCGCTTGAACCCAGGAGGTGGAAGTTGCAGTGAGCCGAGATGGCGCCACTGCACTCCACTCTGGGCGACCAAAGTGAAACTCCTTCTCACAACAAAAGAAAGGAAATTTATATTCAAGTTCTTACCCTTTCAATTACTTACAAATTAAATGGCTTATGGAGTGACTGTTTTCTTTTTTATTTATTTATTTTGAGATGGAGTCGCACTCTGTTACCTAGGCTGGAGTGCAGTGGCATGATCTCGGCTCACTGCAACCTCTGCCTACTGGGTTCAAGCAATTCTGCCTCAGCCTCCTGAGTAGCTGGGACTATGGGCATGTGCCACAATGCCTGGCTACTTTTTTGTGTTTTTAGTAGAGATGGGGTTTCACCATGCTGACCAGGCTGGTCTCAAACTCCTGACCTCATGATCTGCCTGCCTTAGCCTCCCAAAGTGCTGGGATTACAGGCATGAGCTACGGGTTTTCTTTTTCTTTGTTTTATTTATTTTTTGGATGTGCGGTCTTTATTCTTTCCTCTAGAAGTTTAAAAAAAATGCTTTTCGTAAGATTTCCTTTAAATGAGTGTAATCAGCTGGATTTTTTTTTTTTTAATGAAGGTACTAAGTGTCCCATTTTGCTGATGACTGGCATGCTTACTGAAAGCCCTTTGGGCCCTAGCAGAATATGCCACCCCAAAATATGCCACTTTGGCATGAGGATTATTTTGAGCTGAAGGCAATTGAGAAGAAATAGATAAATCTGTCTACCCTTCCTAAATACAGGACATAAATGTACAGAAGAGTCCCATTTTCCCTCTCTTACCAGGAAGACAAAGGTTAATCACCGCAGACAACTTTAGACCGTTATCAGCGTACATAACAAATTTTACTAGCTATCTTGTATCTCCAATTAGTTTCAATATTTGCTGCCTTTAGAGACTCATGGTTCTTTTCCTTTGTCTTGTTACTTCTCTAAAAATTTATTGTACCTTGGGGAAGATAAGCTCAAATCTTTTTTTTTTTTTTGAGATGGAATCTGGCTCTGCTGCCCAGGCTGGAGTGCAGTGGTGCAATCTTGGCTCACTGCAACCTTCACCTCCCAGGTTCAAGTGATTCTCCTGACTCAGCCTCCCAAGTAGCTGGGAGCTGCGAATACAGGTGCATGCCACCATACCTGGCTAATTTTTGTATTTTTAGTAGAGACAGAGTTTCATCATGTTGGCCAGACTGGTCTCAAACTTCTGACCTCAAGTGATCCTCCTACCTTGGCTTCCCTAAGTGCTTGGATTATGGGTGTGAACACCTGTGTCCGGCCCCAAATCTAACCAAACTTTTGAGTTACTAATTTCTGGACTTCCCTGTGTTGTTACATGCACTATGCACAATTAATAAACTGTTTTTCTCTTGTTAATCCATCCTTTGTCAGTCCGATTTACAGGGCTCCAGCCAAGAAACCTAAGAGGGTGGCAGCAAAAAAATTTTCCTTCCCCTATACCTTAAAGCTACCCATGCCACCATGTGTGTTTGTATTAATGTCTTAAAACCTTATCATAAATAGAGTAAGTATAGCACTGGGATGTAAAGTTTTTATTTTTATTTTTTTTATTTATTTATTTTTTAAGACAGAATCTCACTCTGTTGCCCAGGCTGGAATGCAGTGGTGCAATCTCAGTTCACTGCAAGCTCCGCCTCACGGGTTCACGCCGTTCTCCTGCCTCAGCCTCCCGAGTAACTGGGACGACAGGCGCCTGCCACCATGCCTGGCTAATTTTTTGTATTTTTAGTAGAGATGGGGTTTCACCGTGTTAGCCAGAATGGTCTCGATCTCTTGACCTCATGATCCACCTGCCTTGGCCTCCCAAAGTGCTGGATTACAGGCGTGAGCCACCACACTTGGCCTAAAGTTTTTAAATGATTGATATGAGATTGATTAAGTTGTCATTGTTTGGGTGAAAATTTGACTCTTGTTACATGTATATTTGCAATAGGAAATATTTTCTATTCTAAAATATAGCTTCTTGTTTTTTGAGAGTTAAAATTTAAGTACATTTTATTTTTAATATTTTACTTTTTTCGAAACGGTCTCACTTTGTCACCCAGGCCGAAATGCAGTGGCATGATCACAATTCACTGCAGCTTTGACCTCCCTGGGCTCAGATGATCCTCTGACTTTAGCCCGCTGAGTAGCTGGGGCTACAGGTGGGCACCACCATGCCCAGCTAATTTTTTTTGCATTTTTTAATAGAGACGGAGTTTTGCCATGTTGCCCAGACTAGTCTTGAATTCACGGGCTCAAGAGATCTGCCTGCCTTGGCATCCTAAAGTGTTAGAATTACAGGCATGAGCCACCGTGCCTGGCTAAGTACATTTTAAAATGCAGTAACTGGCCGGGCACGGTGGCTCATGCCTGCAATCCCAGCACTTTGGGCGGCCGAGGCAGGCAGATCACGAGATCAGGAGATGGAGACCATCCTGGCTAACACGGTGAAACCCTGTCTCTACTAAAAATACAAAAAATTAGCTGGGCGTGGTGGCGGGTGCCTGTAGTCCCTGTAATCTCAGCTGCTCGGGAGGCTGAGGCAGGAGAATAGCATGAACCCGGGAGGCAGAGCTTGCAGTGAGCTGAGATTGCGTTGCTGCACTCCAGCCTGGGGGACAGAGGGAGACTCTGTCTCAATAAAAAAAAGAAAAAAGAAAAGAAAAAATGCAGTAACTCTCTTGGTTTTTCTCTGAAATATATGCAAAACCAAACTGTTTTGTTTGTTTTTCTTTTTTTCTGAGACAGAGTCTTGTTCTGTCGCCTAGGCTAGAGTGCAATGGTAAGATCTTGACTCACTACAACCTCCGTCTCCTGGGTTCAAGCAAGTCTCCTGCCTCAGCCTCCTGAGTAGCTGAGATTACAGGTGTGCACCACCACACCAGGCTAATTTTTATATTTTTAGTAGAGATGGGGTTTCACCATGTTGACCAGGCTGGTCTCAAACTCCTGACCTAGTGATCCACCCACCCAGCCTCCCAAAGTGCTGTGATTACAGGTGTGAGCCACTGCTCCCGGCCTCAAACTGTTTGTTTTAAACATCAAAGCCAAGAAAGATTTTATATAATTGTTGCTAGTTAAATATCAAATTGTACTACAGCATTCAAGAGAAAAAATGCTTCATTTGAACATTTTTTCGTAACTTTTCTTTTTCTTTTTTTTGAGACAGAGTTTCATTCTGTCACCTAGGTTGGAGTACAGTGCGGCTATCACAGCTTACTGCAGCCTTGACCTCCCAGGCTCAAGCGATCCTCTCACCTTAACCTCCTGAGTAGCTATGACCACATTTGCATACTACCACACCTAATTTTTGTATTTTTTGCAGAGATGGGGTTTTGCCATGTTGTCCAGGCTGCCATTAACTCTTAATTTGTAGTCCTATAGAAAAAAGAAAGAGAAACTTCCATTATGTTATTTCTGTTCAATGAAGCCAGTGACTAGAAATATGAAAAGGCAGGCATTAAAATACTGGTTATATATGTTTATAAATAATTTTACATTGCCTAATATGTAAGGAAACAGTGGAAAATGTGAAAGTAAAAGATCAGGTTGGGTGTGGTGGCTCATGCCTGTAATCTCAGCACTTTGGGAAGCTGAAGCGGGCAGATCACTTGAGGTCAGGAGTTCAAGACCAGCCTGGCCAACATGGTGAAACCCCGTCTCTACTAAAAATACAAAAATTAGCTGGGTGTGGTGGCGAGTGGCTATAATCCCAGCTACTCAAGAGGCTGAGGCAGGACAATCACTTGAGCCCGAGAGGCAGAGGTTGCAGTGTGCCGAGATCATGTCACTGCACTCCAGCCTGGGCAACAGAGTGAGACTTTATCTGGAAAAAAAAAAAAAAATTCAAGGGGCTGGACACAGTGCTTTATGCCTGTAATTCCAGTGTTTTGGGAGGCTGGGGCAGGAGGATCCCTTGAGCCTAGGAATTCAAGGTTGCGGTGAGCTATGATTGTGCCACTGTGCTCCAAGCTGGGCGTCAGAGTGAGACCTGACCTCTAAACAAATTAAGAGAGAGATCACGGTGGCTCACGCCTGTAATCCCAGCACTTTGGGAGGCCGAGGCGGGTGGATCACAAGGTCAGGAGATCGAGACCACGGTGAAACCCCGTCTCTACTAAAACACAAAAAATTAGCCGGGCGCGGTGGCGGGCACCTGTAGTCCCAGCTACTCAGGAGGCTGAGGCAGGAGAATGGCGTGAACCCGGGAGGCGGAGCTTGCAGTGAGCTGAGATCGCGCCACTGCACTCCAGCCTGGGCGACAGAGTGAGACTCTGTCTCAAAAAAAAAAAAAGGAGAGAGATCAGAAATTGTGAACTGATAGTTTATGGTAATTTTGCTACAGTTTGTCATCTTTCAGTTAAAGAATTTTGTTGGCCGGGCGCGGTGGCTCAAGCCTGTAATCCCAGCACTTTGGGAGGCCGAGGCGGGCGG
>NW_016823439.1:736183-739399 GCF_001698545.2 Rhinopithecus bieti
AAAAAAAAAAAAAAAAAAAAAATATTATTTTCTTACAATTGCCAGCACATCCAAACAGGTAAAACTAATTAAGATTGTTTTGTTGTTTCAGAACACCGAAAAGCTTTGGAAGATTTCACTCTTGATCATATTCTTTCCCATATTTATTATTTTCGCTGTCGTGACTACACAGAGTTACTGGCACAAGTTTATCTTCTTCCAGATTTCCTTTCAGAACACTCAAAGGTATGAGTCAGACTACTGAAATGTAACTAAACAACAGTTTTTTGAGGTGTTTGATAAGCATGAAAAAATAACCAGTACAATAGCATAAAATCAAAGTCAAAGCCAATTGAGAAGACCTCTTCCTTCCTTGACCTACAATTTATTTATATTTATATTTGTTTTGTGTATGTATATGTATATGTATATGTATATGTATATGTATATATAGTTTATGCCCAGAGTAAGAAATTGAAATAATATAGAAGTTTCATTTCCAGTAATAGTGGAATAGCTCCTGTCAAACCATATTGTATAGAAAAGTATGAAATGAAAAATAAAAACTTCCTTGTGCTACTGTTTTCTAGTGCCTCCCCCCAAAGTTGATCACTATTGACCAGGTGCAGTGGCTCATACTTGTAATCCCAGCACTTGGGGAGGCCACGGTGGGAGGATCACTTGAGCCCAGTAGTTCAAAACCAGCCTGGGCAACATAGTAAGACATTGTCTTTACCAAAAAAAAAATTAACCGTGTGTGGTGTAGCTGTAGTCTCAGCTACCGAGGGCTGGGTGGAGCAGGGCTGAGGTGGGAAGATTGCTTGAGCCCAGCAGTTCAAGGCTACATTGAGCTACCATGCCATCATGTATCACCTTTTTTTTTTTTTTTTTTGTAGAAATGGTGTCAACTCCTAGGGTTAAGCAATTCTCCCACCTCGGCCTCCCAAAGTGCTGGGATTATAGGCATGAGCCACTGTGCCTGGCCCTTTGATTTTGATAAACATTATCAGTGACAAAGATTGTCCTTGACTGAACTTGGCCCCATCCTGTCTTTGGCCTACCCAGCCCAGTCTTAGCAAAGAAACCTGCTAAGCTTCATAGAGAATCCCTCACATTTGATAGTCTGAGCACATTTGATATCTGATCACGTTCCTCATTCCCCACCTTTGATATTTAAATCCTTGGCCTGCCTTTATTTTGTTTATTTTTTTTTTTTAATTTGATGGAGTCTTGCTCTGTTACCCAGGCTGGAGTGCAGTGGCGCGATCTTGGCTCACTGCAACCTCTGCTTCCCGGGTTCAGGCAGTTCTCCTGCCTCAGCCCCCCAAGTGGCTGGGATGACAGGCATGCGCCATTCTGCCCTCCTAATTTTTTTTTTTTTTTTTTTTTTTTTGTATTTTTAGTAGAAACAGGGTTTTGCCTGTTGGCCAGGCTGCTCACGTGGCTGGCCTGCCTTTAGTAAGAATCCTGTTTGGTCAGTTTAGCAAGAATTTCCCTACCCTTGATGTCTCACTGTTAGTAATTGTTCATCCACTGACTCCTTCACCTTGCTCTTGGTTGTGAATCCCCACTTGTCTTTGTATTCTGATTTGAACCCAATCTCTCTCCCCTATTGTGATACCCCTATTGGAATAGTCTTGAATATGGTCTCCTTACTGTTTTAAGAAGTGTTAGAATAATTTTTTCTTGAACACAAATCGCCCTTCAGAAAGATTGCACCAATTTCTACTCTTACTGACAATATATGAGAATGCCTATTACCCATCATCCTGACCTTATGAATATTTTTGCCAGGATTCTGCGTGGAAAATGCCATCTCTTTGTTATTTTATTTATTTATTTTAATTAATTAATTATTTTTTTTTGAGATAGAGTCTTGCTCTGTCACCCAGCCTGGCTAACATGGCAAAACCCCATCTCTACCTAAAAACACAAAAATTAGCCTGGTGTGTTGGCATGCGCCTGTGATCCCAGCTACTTGGGAGGCTGAGACAGTTCGCTTGAACCTGGGAAGCAGAGGTTGCAGTGTGCCGAGATCGTGCCACTGCACTCCAGCCTGGGCAACAGAGAGACTGTCTCAAAATAAATAAATAAAAATTAAGCAAATAAATACAATAGAAATTAATTTTCTTAGTGTTCTGGAGCCTGGAAGTTCAAGATCAAAGTTCTAGCTGATTCAGTTTCTGGCAAGGGCTTTCTTCCTGGCTTGCAGACAGCCATCTTTTCTCTGTGTCCTCATGTGATAGGGAGGAAAAGAAGGAGAGAGAGTGAATTCCCTGGTGTTTCTTCTTTTTTTTTTTTTTGAGACGGAGTTTTGCTTTTGTCGCCCAAGCTGGAGTGCAATGGTATGATCTCGGCTCACTACAACCTCTGCCTCCCGGATTCAAGCAATTCTCCTGCCTCAGCCTCCAGAGTAGCTGGGACTACAAGTGCGTGCCACCACGTCTGGCTAATTTTTGTATTTTTAGTAGAGACAGAGTTTCCCCGTGTTGGTCAAGATGTTCTCGATATCCTGACCTTGTGATCTGCCCGCCTCAGTCTCCCAAAGTGCTGGGATTATAGGCGTGAGCTACCGTGCCCGGACCCTGATGTTTCTTCTTACAAAGAGGCTATTAGGGTCCCATGTTTATGAACTTATTTAACTTTGATTACTTCCTTAGAAGTCCTTTCTCCACATACATTCACGTTGGGGTTTAGGGATTCAACATACGAATTTTAAGTGGACACAATTGAGTTCCCAGAAGTTTGCCCCGGCCCCTTGCCCCCCCAACCACCACATTCATGTTTTTCTTGTATCTGTTCCATCCACACAGCCCCAAAGGGCTTAACTGGTTCCATCATCAACTCTTAAAAGTTCCAGGCCTCGTCTAAATATTATCTAAATCAGAGATTGGTGAGACTCAAGTTATAATTCATCCTGAGGTGAAATTCCCTTCCAGCTGTGAACGTTTGAAATCAGGCAACTTATATGCTTTCAAAATACAATAGTAGGACAGGCATAGGATGAACATTCCCAAAAGGATTATGGGTCCCTAGCAAGGCAAATTTCATTAGACCATAAGGCTCAAGAATAATCCTTTGCTGGCCAGGCACGGTGGCTCATGCCTGTAATCCCAGCTACTGGGGAGGCTGAGGTGGGGGAATTGCTTGAACCAGGGAGGTGGAGGTTGCAGTGAGCTGAGAATGATGCCACTGCACTCCAGCCTGGGCAACAGAGTGAGACTCTATCTCAAAAAA
>NW_016823439.1:742082-754441 GCF_001698545.2 Rhinopithecus bieti
GGCTGGAGTGCAGTGGCGCCATCTCGGCTCACTGCAAGCTCCGCCTCCTAGGTTCACGCCATTCTCCTGCCTCAGCCTCCTGAGTACCTGGGACTATAGGCGCCCGCCACCACACCCGGCTAATTTTTTATATTTTTAGTAGAGATGGGGTTTCACTGTGGTCTCGATCTCCTGACCTCGTGATCCGCCCACCTCGGCCTTCCAAAAATGCTGGGATTACAAGTGTGAGCCACTGGGCCTGGCCTTTTTTTTTTGAGACAAAGTCTTACTCTGTCACCCAGATTGGAGTGCAGTGGCGCAACCTCTGCTGCCAGGGTTCAAGCGATTCTCCTGCCTCAGCTTCCCGAGTAGCTGGGGTTACAGGTGCCTGCCACTGTGCCTAGCTAATTTTTGTAGTTTTAGTAGAGACGGAGTTTCACCATCTTGGCCAGGCTGGTCTTGAACTCCTGACCTCGTGATCCACCTGCCTCGGCCTGCCAAAGTGTTGGGATTACAGGTGTGAGCCATCGTGACCGGCCTTTGAATTACTTTTTTAAAGTTGAGAAATTATCAAAGCAGAGTCCGTTTTAACTTTTAGTGATTACTGCAGAAAGTATTGGGTGAACAGCTTTGTGACTTTTCAAAAAAAAGCCATTCTTTAGACAGTTGGAAATAAAGCCCTGATTTTAAGGTTTTTTCCTGTAATGGACTATGGTTTTGGATGTCATTTTTATTATTTTATTTTTGATACCAAATCTAATGTTATCTCTTCTGTATTTAGGTTCGACTAGTGATAGTGGATGGTATTGCTTTTCCGTTTCGTCATGACTTAGATGACCTGTCTCTTCGTACTCGGTTATTAAATGGCCTAGCCCAGCAAATGATCAGCCTTGCAAATAATCACAGATTAGCTGTAAGTATTAACTAGTGAAGAGAGTTTTAGAACAAAGTCAAGACTGTATAAAATGTTAATGTCTAGAAATATCAAAATAGCATTTGCCTGACAAATAATACAGACATGCAGTTTTGAGTAAAGTTTCAGTTTGGTTTTGGTTTGTATTAAAAAATTCTGGTCATAAGTGTCAGTTTTTCTGGAAAACAGGCATGATTAATATGTCATTTTTAAAAATGGACTTTGTGGTTGGGCGCAGTGGCTCACGCTTGTAATCCCAGCACTTTGGGAGGCCAAGGCAGGTGAATCATGAGGTCAGGAGTTTGAGACTAGCCTGGCCAACATGGTGAAACCCTGTGTCTACTGAAAAAAAAAAATACAAAAAATTATCTGGGCATGGTGGCACGCCTCTGTAATCTCAGCTACTCGGGAGGCTGAGGCAGGAGAATCGCTTGAACCCAGGAGGCAGAGGTTGCAGTGGATGGAGAACGCACCATCGCACTCCAGCCTGGGCAACAGCAAGACTCCGTCTCGAGCAAAAAAAAAAAAAGGATTTTGTTTGATAAAGAAGTGCCACCTTTGTTAACTGCAGTGTCTTCTTTGTTTAAATATACTTTGTTTTTCAGGTTAACTCTTCCAATATCGCAGGTTTTCTTCTACTCTGAGTCTTTGATTATTATGTGGTATGTAATCATAGATTCAGATGGATGGAAACATTACCTAGTGTAAACGACCTAGATGCTTTGAGGTAGAGCTAAATACCTCTTGAAGATTTGAAATGTGAGGAGAGAAGTATGTATCAGTTCAGAAGGGAAGATTTTTTTTTTTAAAGTTTTACCTCCTCTTTAACTACCTGTTCACCATTACTTCCCACCCTGAATCCCCATCTCACCACTGATACAAATACACACATTTGTCTGGTAGTAAGATGTAAGGTCAAACTGCTAAATTTGATTTCTTTGTCTTTGCCTTAATTAGAGAGACCTTAGCGCATACCTGTAATGCATCATATGTAAATAAAGAACTTTCTCAGTAAAATAATTTTAAAGCATACTTTTTTTTTTAATTTCCAGATTTTTTGCCATATGCTGAAAAGCATAGTGCCCTGTGTTTGAATTACTTCTTGCTTAAATTAATTGTAATTTAGCCTTTTGTTAGTATCAGTGAAGAGCCTCCAGTAGGGGGCACTCAAGACTAATGGTTTGCATAGTTCATTATGTTTTTATTTTAACAGAAATAGCTTCACCTTTTCTGACTAAAAAAGCAATCCAAACAATAACATCAAATAGTAGGTAGTGTTTAAGAAGAGTGATGTAAATATAAACGTCCTAACGTGGAAGATATTTACATATAGGTTACTGAGAAGAAATTTAAGTTGTATATAAAATATATTTAGTGTAATCTCAGTTTAGAGAAAACTTAAAATTATATGTATGCATTTGTATTTGTATATATGAAGAGAATGATCTGAAAGGACCAAAACATTAACAGTGGCTACTTCTTTTTTATTGTTTTTGGAGACAGAATCTTACGAAGTGCAGTGGTGCAGTCAGGGCAGCTTCGACATCCCGGGCTCAAGTGATTCTCTCACCTTGTATTTTTTTTTTTTTTTTTTGTAGAGATGGGTTTTCACCATGTTGCCCAGCTGGTCATGAACTCTTGGGCTCAAGTGATCATCTGCCGGCCTCAGCCTCCTAAAGTGCTAGGATTACATGCATGAGCCACTGTGCCTAGCCTTGGCTACTTCAAAGGATGGAATTTTGTAGGGTTAGGGACACACTTTCCCTTTCTTACTTTATAATTTCTTTGCTTGAAGGTTTTTTTCCCAATTAGCTTATATATAACATGTATGGCTTTTGATAATGTATTTTATAATTTTAAGACCAGATGTGGTAGCTCACACCTGTAATCCCAATACTTTTGGAAGGCCAAAGTGGGAGGATCGCCTGAGGCCAGGAGTTTGAGGCCAGCCTGGACAACAAAGCCTGATCCCATCTCTAAAAAAAAAAATTACATAAAATAAGAATAATTGGCCAGGCACGGCAGCTCACGTCTGTAATCCCAGCACTTTGGGAGACTGAGGTGGGTGGATCATGAGGTCAGGAGTTCGAGACCAGCCTGACCAACGTGGTGAAACCATCTCTACTAAAAATACAAAAGTTAGTCAGGCTTGGTCGTGTGTGCCTGTAATCCCAGCTACTCAGGCTAAGGCAGGAGAATCATTTGAACCCAGAAGGCGGAGGTTGCAGTGAGCCGAGAGTGCGCCACTGCACTCCAGCCTGGGTGAGAGAGGAAGACTCCATCTCAAAAAAAAAGAAAAAAAGAAAATTTTAAGTTATGTATGCTTTTGTAAAAAAAAAAAAAGTTCTAAACAATAAAAAATGTAGAAAGCGATTATTCATTACTCAGAGATGGTGTAAATATTGTTGTCTGGTGTAAATATTTTTGCAGAATTTACGCATATACTTACTTTTTAGAAAATGAGGTCATAGACCAGGCGTGGTAGCTCACGCCTGTAATCCCAGCACTTTGGGAGGCCGAGGCAGGCGGATCATGAGGTCAGGAGATCGAGACCGTCCTGGCTAACACGGTGAAACCCTGTCTCTACTAAAAATACAAAAAATTAGCTGGGCGTGGTGGTGGGCACCTGTAATTTCAGTTACTTGGGAGGCTGAGGCAGGAGAATCTCGTGAACCCGGGAGGCAGAGCTTGCAGTGTTCTGAGATCGCGCCACTGCACTCCAGCCTGGGCGACAGAGCAAGACTCCATCTCAAAAAAAAAAGAAAAAGGTCATGCCACCGCAGTGGCTCATGCCTGTAATCCCAGCTCTTTGGGAGGCCAAGGTGGGAGGATCACTTGAGCCCATGAGTTTGAGACCAGCCTGGGAAATATAACGAGACCTCATTGCTACAAATTTTTAAAAAAACGTTAGCCAAGCATAGTGGCACGCACCCACAGTCCTAGCTACTTGAGAGGCTGAGGTGGGAGGAGGATTGCTTGAGGCTGGGAGGCAAAGGTTGCAGTGAGCTGAGATCGCACCACTGCATTCCAGCCTAGGCAGCAGAGCAAGACCCTGTCTTCAAAAACACAAAAAGAAATGAAAATGAGGTCATATTATACATGCTATTATGCAAAGCAGTTTTCTGTTTTTCACTTAATATATTGTGAACATCTTTCCATGTACACTACTTTTTTTTCTTCTATGTACACTACTTACAAGTCTGCTTTGCGCTAATAACTGCATAGTATTTTGTTGTTTGACTGTAGCATAGTTTTTTTTTTGTATTTGTATTTGTTTTGGGGGTTTTTTTTTTGAAACAGAGTCTCGCTCTGTCACCCAGGCTAGAGTGCAGTGGCATGGTCTTGGTTCACTGTAGCTTCAATCTCCTGGGCTTAAGCAATCCTTTCACTTCAGCCTCCTGAGTAACTGAGACTATAGGCACACACCACCACACCCAGTCATTTAAAAAATTTTTTGTAGAGGCTGGGCGTTGAGGCTCACACCTATAACCCCGCCACTATGGGAGGCCGGGGTGAGCAGATCACTTGAGGTCAGGAGTTCAAGACCAGCCTGGCCAACATGTTGAAACCTTGTCTCTACTAATAATACAAAAATTAGCAGGACATGGTGGTGCTTACCTGTAGTCCTAGCTACTTGGGAGGCTGAGGCAGGAGAATCACTTGAACTCGGGAGGTGGAGGTTGCAGTGAGCCAAGATCATACCATTGCACTCCAGCCGGGGAGACACAGTGAGACTCTATCTCCAAAATAAATAAATAAATAAGTTTTCTGTAGAGATGAGGTCTCACTATGTTGCCTAGGCTGTTCTTGAACTCCTGGGCTTAAGGGATCCTCCTGCTTCAACTTTCCCTAGGCATGAGCCACCGTGCACAGCCTGTAGCATAGTTTTTTTAACCACCTCCTTATTGATTGTCTCTCTTTTTTTTTTTCCTGTTTTAGACAGAGTCTTCCTCTGTCACCCAGGTTGGAGTACAGCGTCACACTCTTGGCTCACTGCAGTCTCCGCCTCCCAGGTTCAAGAGCTTCTCATTCCACAGTCTCCCTAATAGCTGGGATTACAGGCATGCACCACCACACCTGGCTGGTTTTTGTATTTTTAGTAGAGGTGGGGTTTCACCATGTTGGCCAGGCTGATCTCAAACTCCTGGCCTCAAGTGATCCACCCTCCTCTGCCTCCCAAAGTGCTGCGATTACAGGCGTGAGCCACCACACCTAGCCTAGAATAAATTTCTTAAAGTGAAAATATTAAACCAAAGGAATTGATTTTTGAACATTTTGTTTTATATTATAAAATTACCCTCAGAAACTATGCTCCAAAGTATGTCTCTACGACAATGAATGGGAACTCTTGTTTTCCCATATCTTTACCAACTTTGGGTACCAGTCTTTTAATTGATTTATGTCTTTGAAATGGAGTCTCACTCTGTTGCCCAGGTTGGAGTGCTGTGGCTCGATCTCGGCTTACTGCAACCTGTGCCTCCTGGGTTCAAGAGATTCTCCTGCTTCAGCCTCCCGGGTAGCTGGGACTACAGGCGCATGCCACCATGCCTGGCTAATTTTTTATATTTTTAGTAGAGACGGGTTTCACTGTGTTAGCCAGGATGGTCTGGATCTCCTGACCTGGTGATCTGCCCGCCTTGGCCTCCCAAAGTGCTGGGATTATAGGCGTGAGCCACCACGCCCGGCCAGGTACTAATCTTTTAAATCTTTGCCAAATCGATATGGGGAAAGTCCTTTAAAATATGTTTTTTTTTTTATTATTGGCATAATTTTTTAAACAGCTTTAATGACATAATCCATCTACCATAAAATTCATCCTTGCAACATGTACAATTCAGTGATTTTCAGTGTATCCACAGAGTTTTGCAAACATCACCACTGTATAATTTTAGAATATTTCTATCACCCCAAAAAAGAAATCACCTCACAATGAATTTCAGAATATTTAAAATGTTTGCTCCTTCACTGTCACTTTTCAAATCTCATGCAAATTTTTCTTATGGTCAACTATAACTTTGTACCCTATGGAGAAAGTAATTCTGGTTCTGGGAAACACACAGTTCCAGATTTAAAAAAAAAACACAAAACCCTCTTTTCGACTGGGCGCAATGGTTCACCCCTGTAGTTCCAGCGCTTTGGGAGGCCAAGGTGGGTGGATCACCTGAGGTCAGGAGTTTGCAACCAGCCTGGCCAACGTGGTGAAACCCTTTCTCTACTAAAACTACAAAAAAATTAGCTGGTTGTGGTGGTGGGTGCCCACCTACTACTCAGCTACTCAGGAGGCTGAGGCAGGAAAATCGCTTGAACCTGGGAGGCGGAGGTTGCAGCCAGCCAAGACGGCGCCATTGCACACTCCAGCTTGGGCAACAAGAGCAAAACTCTTGTCTCAAAAAAAACTAAAACCCTTTTCATTAACTGTCATTCTCCATTCTACCCTCCCTCAGTCCCTCACAACCACTAGTATGCTTTATGTTTCTGTGAATTTGTCTTTTCTTGACATTTTATATAAGCAGATCAGACAATATGTGGCCTTTTATGTCTGACTTCTTTCACTTAGCATAATGTTTTCAAGGTTTTTCTGTATTTTAGCACCTATCAGTGTCTTTTTAATGAGTGAATAATTTTGCATTTTATGGATGTATAGCATTTTGTTTATCTGTTCATTGGTTGAAGGACATTGGATGGCAGAAATATTTTTAAAGCTTTGAAGTTCATAATTTCAAGTGATTGTTACTTTACTGTTTTAAATTTTTGGCCTGGTATGGTGGCTCACTCTTGTAATCACAGCACTTTGGGAGGCCGAGCTGGGTAGATCACCTCAGGTCAGGAGTTTGAGACCAGCCTGGCCAACATAGTGAAACTCTGTCTTTACTAAAAATACAAAATTTAGCCAAGCCTGGTGGCGGGCACCTGAAATACTAGCCACTTGGGAGGCTGAGGCAGGAAAATCACTTGAACCCAGGAGGCGGAGGTTGCAGTGAGCCGAGGTTGTGCTACTGTACTTGAGCCTGGGCAACAGAGCAAGACTCTGTCTTAAAAAAAAAAAAAAAAAAAAAAACTTATTTTTTAGAAGCTTGGCATAATCACATAATAATTTTCAGTTGTATCACGGAGGCCAATCGTTTTGCAAAAGTAATATAATTACTATATAAATATTTGCTAATAATCAGAAATTCTAATTTTGGCATGTTGAATACCTGGTAAATCAGTAGTTTGATTTATATTTTCCTGAAGGTACATAATGGGTAAACTACTCTGTCTGAACCAGCACTGTCCAGTAGATCTGATGGAAAGATGAAAATGTACAGTCTAGTACAGTAGCTACATGACTGTTCAGCACTTGAAATATAGCTAATACTACTGAGCTGTTGACTTTATAATTTTAATTTAACTTCTTTCTTTCTTTCTTTCTTTTGAGTTGGAGTCTCACTCTCTCGCCCAGGCTGGAGTGCAGTGGCACCATCTTGGCTCACTGCAACCTCCTCTCGGGTTCAAGCGATTCTCCTGCCTCAGCCTCCCGAGTAGCTGGGACTATAGGCACACGCCACCACGCCTGGCTAATTTTTTGTATTTTTAGTAGAGACGGGGTTTTACCGTATTAGCCAGAATGGTCTTGATCTCCTGATCTCATGATCTGCCCACCTCGGCTCCCAAAGTGTTGGGATTACAGGCGTGAGCCACCACGCCCGGCTAATTTAACTTTTATTTTATTTTTTTATTTTTTTTTTATTTATTTACTTTTTTGAGACGGAGTCTTGCCTGCCTGCCCAGGCTGGAGTGCAGTGCCGGCTCCTCAGCCTCACTGCAAGCTCCGCCTCCCGGTTCGCCATTCTCCTGCCCTCAGCCTCCGAGTAGCTGGGACTAACAGGCGCCCGCTCGTCCGCCCGGCTAGTTTTTGTATTTTTTAGTAGAGACGGGTTCCCGTATTATCCAGGATGGTCCTCGATCTCCTGACCTCCATGACCGCCCGTTCGTGCCTCCCAAAGGCTGGGATTACAGGCTTAGCCACCGCGCCCGGCCTAATTTAACTTTTTAAAGCTACACGCGGGCCAGGCACAGTGGCTCATGCCTATAATCCCAGCACTTTGGGAGGCCAAGGTGGGAGGAAGTCACTTGAGCCAGGAGTTTCGAGGTATCCCTGGGCAAACATAACCAAACCTGTCTCTACAAATAATTTAAAAATTAGTTAGGCATGGTGGTGCTTGCCTATAAGTTCTAGCTACTAGGAAGCTGAGGCAGGAAGATTGTTTGAGCCAGGACTTCAAGGCTGCAGTAAGCTATGATTGTGTCGTTGCAACCCCAGCCCTGGGTGACGTGAGACCCCATTTCTAAAAAATACTCATAAGAAAAGCTGGCTGGGCCAAGGTGGCTCAAGCCTGTAATCCCAGCACTTTGGGAGGCCGAGACGGGCGATCACTAGTCAGGAGTCGAGACCATCCTGGCTAACCGGTGAAACCCCGTCTCTACTAAAAAGTACAAAAAACTAGCCGGCAAGGTGGGGTGCCTGTACCCAGCTACTCAGGAAGGCTGAGGCAGGGAGAATGGCGGGAGACCCGGGAGGCGGAGCTTGCAGTGAGCCGAGATCGCGCCACTGCACTCAGCCTGGGCGAAGGAGCGAGACTCCGTAAAAAAAAAAAAAAAAAGAAAGAAAAGCTGCTGGCCGGGTGTGGTGGCTCATGCCTGTAATCCTACCACTTTGGGAGGCCGAGGTGGGCGGATCACCTGAGGTCGGGAGTTCGAGATCAGCCTGACCAACATGGAGAAACCCCATCTCTACTAAAAATACAAACTTAACCAGGCGTGGTGGCTCACACCTGTAATCCCAGCTACTCAGGAGGCTGAGGCAGGGGAATCACTTGAACCCAAGAGGCGGAGGTTGCAGTGAGCCAAGATCATGCCATTGTACTCCAGCCTGAGCAACAGAGTGAGACCTTGTCTCAAAAAAAAAGAAAAGAAAGAAAGAAAAGCTTCCAATTTAAATTCCTGCTTAGCTTTTTCTCAGGTGCCTAGTGAGGTGCCTAGTGAGAGGTAACAAATGGAGAATGCCCTGTGGCATGTAAGGGGAGGGGAACTAGAAGAAAATCTTGTCATCCACTTGGTTTCTAATTGAGATCTAGGTGGATCACAGATTTCTCCTTTGTGGCCAAACAGAAATGTTAGGGTGTTACCACTGCAATGGGAACAGCCAAACAACCTTTTGTTTCTTTCTCAGTTTTCTTTTTCTTTTTTTTTTTGCGATGGAGTCTTGCTCTCGTTGCCCAGGCTGGAGTGCAATGGTACAGTCTTGGCTCACTGCAACCTCCGCCTCCTGGATTTAAGCGATTCTCGTGCCTCAGCCTCCCAAGTAGCTGGGGTTACAGGGTGCCCGCCCCAATGTCCGGCTAATTTTTTGTGTTTTTGGTAGAGATGGGGTATCGCCATGTTGGCCAGACTGGTCTCGAACTCTTGACCTCAGGTGATCTGCCTGCCTTGGCCTCCCAAAGTGCTGGAATTATAGGCATGAGCCACCGTTCCTGGGCTGTTTTTCAGTTTTCCTTTTTTTTTTTTTTTTTTTTTTTTTTTTTTTTTTTTTTGAGACGGAGTCTCGCTCTGTCGCCCAGGCTGGAGTGCAGTGGCCGGATCTCGGCTCACTGCAAGCTCCGCCTCCCGGGTTCACGCCATTCTCCTGCCTCAGCCTCCCGAGCAGCTGGGACTACAGGCGCCCACCACCACGCCCGGCTAGTTTTTTGTATTTTTTAGTAGAGACGGGGTTTCACCGTTTTAGCCAGGATGGTCTGGATCTCCTGACCTCGTGATCCACCCGTCTCGGCCTCCCAAAGTGCTGGGATTACAGGCTTGAGCCACCGCGCCCGGCCAATATTAACTCTTTTTTCTGGAGGGAAGATATGTATTAGAAGAGTATATAAAGTAACCATTTCTGGAGATTTTTGGGTGGAAAGATAACAGATCTGACTTCTATGTTAAGTCAGCCTTAAACACTTTTGTTTTCCTTGCTTTTATTTAAAATTACTGTCTTTCAAAACCTGGAACCTTTTTTGTAGGTCAGTATTTATACAAAGAGAATTAGCAATATGAAACCTGGAGGGCCATCTGTGAGTTGCAAAGCAACACCTGTGGCTGTTACTAGCCAACTAGCATAATCATAATTTGGAGTCATTTGACCTGACTACTAGGATTTTTTTTTTCCTAGTCCATCTACTTATATTGTACTTTTTAAAATGAGTTTTAAGTCTCTTCTCATAATTTGTTGCCTCAGTTTCCTTTTTTCCTATAAAATTATAAACAGTAATACTATATTTGCCTCCTTCCTAAAAGTATAAACACTGAGGTATTTATTAAGGATTTCATATTCCTTTCAATAAAAATATTCTAGGGTGGCAATAATGATAAAGAACATGGACTCAGGCCAGGCACAGTGACTCATGCTTATAATCCCAGCCCTTTGGGAGGCTGAGGTGGGTGGATCACTTGAGGTCAGGAGTTCTAGAACAGGCTTGCCAACATATTAAAACCCCGTCTTTACTAAAAATGCAAAAATTAGCCAGGCATGGTGGCAGGCACCTGTAATCGTAGCTACTTGGGAGGCTGAGGCAGGAGAATTGCTTGAACCTGGGAGGCGGAGATTGAAGTGAGCTGAGATCGCACCGTTGCACTCCAGTCTGGGCAACAGAGCGAGACTCAATCTTTCTTTTTTGAGACAAGGTCTTACTTGTTTGCCAGGCTGGAGTACGGTGACAGGATCATGGCTCACTGCTGCCTCAACCTCCTGGGCTCAAGCAATTCTCCTACCTCAGCCTCCTGAGTAACTACAGTTGTGCACCACCATGCCCAGCTAATTTTTTTATAAGTTTTTTATAGGTCAGGTACAGTGGCTTATGCCTGTAATTCCAGCACTTTGAGAGGCTGAGGCAGGAGGATTGTGTGAGCCCAGGAGTTCAAGATCAGCCTGGGCAACATAGCAAGACCCTGTCTCTTTGAAAAGGAAAAAAAGAGTTTTATGAGCTAGATTTGGCAAACACCTTTAGTCCCAGCTATTCAAGAGGCTGAGGTGGGAAGATCTGTGAGTCTAGGACTTCAAGGACAACCTGGGCCACATAGCAAGACCTCCTCTCTAAAGTATGAAAATAAAATATTTTATGATCAGTAGAATCATATTTTCAGATAACTACATCTTTTATGGGTATATTTTAAAATTTTTTATCAGAAAATTTGTATTACTTAAATGGCTGTCTATAATAGGTAGATTATTTTCAGATTACTAAAATCACAAGACTGTTTACTTGATTATTTATTTATGTATTTATTTATTTATTTATTTATTTATTTAGTGAGACAGAGTTTCGCTCTTTTGTCCAGGCTGGAGTGAAGTGGACTGATCTTGGCTCACTGTAACCTCTGCCTGCCCCAGGTTCAAGTTATTCTCCTGCCTCAGCCTCCCGAGTGGCTGGGATTACAGGTCCATGCCACCATGCCTGGCTAATTTTTGTATTTTTAGTAGAGATGGGGTTTCACAATCTTGGCAAGGCTGGTCTACTTGATAATTTTAAGGAGACTCACCTAATTTTCTTACATTTTGTTTTGTAGGTAATTTTAACCAATCAGATGACAACAAAGATTGATAAAATCAGGCCTTGCTCGTTCCTGCATTAGGTGGGTAATTAATCAGATAAACATTTTAGTTACTCACAGTTTTTCTTATCTCTTTCATTTGATTCTCCAGATAAACATTTTAGTTAATCATAGTTTTTCTTATCTCTTTTATTTGATTCTCATTGAATACCATAGCTTCATGAAAGCAGACTGTATTTGTCTTGTTCACTGGTTAATCTTAGCACTAAGCACAGTACCCTTAAATACTGGCTGTTCCTTTTAGTTATTTAACATTTATTGAGTGGCCAGACACAGACTCTCACACCTGTAGTCCCAACACCTTGGGAGGCCGAGGCGGATCACTTGAGACCAGGAGTTCAAGACTGGCCTGGCCAACATGGTGAAACCCTGTCTCTCCTAAAAATACAAAAAATTAGCCGGACATGGTGGCGCACACTTGTAATCCCCGCTACTTGGGAGGCTGAGGAATGAGAATTGCTTGAACCTGGGAGGCACAGGCTGCAGTGTGCTGGGATCGTGCCACTGCACTCCAGCCTGGGGGACAGAGTAAGACTCTTAAAAAAATGCGTATCTAGCCGGGCGCGGTGGCTCAAGCCTGTAATCCCAGCACTTTGGGAGGCTGAGACGGGCGGATCACGAGGTCAGGAGATTGAGACCATCCTGGCTAACACGGTGAAACCCCGTCTCTACTAAAAATACAAAAAACTAGCCGGGCGAGGTGGCCGGCGCCTGTAGTCCCAGCTACTCCGGAGGCTGAGGCAGGAGAATGGCGTAACCCGGGAGGCGGAGCTTGCAGTGAGCTGAGATCCGGCCACTGCACTCCAGCCTGGGCGACAGAGCAAGACTCCGTCTCAAA
>NW_016823439.1:754831-760369 GCF_001698545.2 Rhinopithecus bieti
AAAAAAAAAAAAAAAAGTTTCGGCCGGGCGCGGTGGCTCAAGCCTGTAATCCCAGCACTTTGGGAGGCCGAGACGGGTGGATCACGAGGTCAGGAGATCGAGACTATCCTGGCTAACACTGTGAAACCCCGTCTCTACTAAAAAATAGAAAAAACTAGCCGGGCGAGGTGGCGGGCGCCTGTAGTCCCAGCTACTTGGAGGCTGAGGCAGGAGAATGGCGGTAAACCCGGGAGGCGGAGCTTGCAGAGTGAGCTGAGATCCGGCCACTGCACTCCACCCTGGGCGACAGAGCGAGACTCAGTCTCAAAAAAAAAAAAAAAAAAAAAAAGTTTCTGCCCTGGACTAGTTTTCAACTAATGGCATAGATATTCTATAAACAGATAATGTCGTAAAGGTTACAATAGAAAGGTACAGGGTACTGTACAAAGGATGGATTCTAACCTGGCCCAGGTGAGCAGGATGAAAAGGAGGAAGGTTAGGGAAGGGAGTGTAATAGTCTCTCATGTTTCTTCCAGCTCTTTTTGTCACTTTCTATCACCCATTTAATTAAGAGCTTCCTAATGTTTGGATCCACTCAGGGGTAATCAAACTCAGCCTTTCTCAAACTCATTCTTTCAGCACGCCATGATAAATCAGAAAGCAAATTTATAAATTTAGTGAGAATTACAATTGTCAAGCAGAGTGAAATTTATGTTTTCTAGTCAGTTTATTTTCTTCCCAGATACCAGAAAGTTGGGAAAGCAGGGGTTCAGAGTTGGTGAGCAGAGAAACAAATAAATGGAAATGGATGCCCTCAGGAATGTTATGCTTAAGTTGTGATAATTCTGATGCCTACCTTACTTTACTAGCAGAACACCCTTTATCCTGGATATTGCTAGGATATTGTTCAATATAACTTTCAGTTATGATAGAAATGTTCTATGTCTGTGCTCTTCAGTGCAGTAGCCCTTGCTACATGTGGCTATTGAGGCATTTAAAATGTGGCTAGTGCAGCTGTGGAATGGAATGTTTAATTGAATTTTACTTAAATTTAAATTGCCACATGTGGCAAGTGACTGCCCTGTTGTACAGTGCAGCACTGGATAAACATAACTCCTGTATTCTAGACTTCAGTCCCACCATTAGCTTTCTGTTTTTGACAGTGTTTGCTGGTATGATAGGTCACTGCTCATTTTACATTACTATCAGTTTAGTTTCCTTTATATTTCAGAGGCTCCCTAATCCCTTAAAGAGATTTAAAAATCAACATAGACCACTTCTGTGTAAAAATAAGATGGCTGAATTTGCTGTGATTAGAATTAGAAACCGGCCCTCTCTTTGCTAGTTCTGGAATTTGGCCAGGATGCACATCAAAATCTCATTCCTACCCTCCTGATTTGCTTCATGCAAACTTTGTTGCTGTGTCTGTTCTTTGGTCTTCTATTGCTATGTCTCAGCTTTAGATTCTGTGTCTTGCGTAGAAATGGATCATCAGAATGCAACAGGCAGAAGACTTAGGAGTGCAAATCAGTAGGGTAATGACAAACCCTTTGAGCCGAGTGGGACTGAGAGGTAACCTAACATATCACCTATTAGTAATTGTTTACCCTGAAGATTTTCAGTGCTGGACACGTAAATTGCTGAGTTCAACTGCCCTCTTTGCCCTCCAAATCTAGCATAAAAGCAAATGGTGATCTCAGGGCAGTTTCACACCTAATATGACTAATAATAAAAGTCTTGTGTTTCAGGAGCTCAGTTTGTCCAATCCTGAGCCCATCATCTCTACCTTACAAATTATATATCCACCTTTTAATTTCCTTGCACCGTGTCTGCATAATATGATAGTACTCCCAAGCACCATTGCTTAAATCTTGAGTTACACTTAATGCTTTTTTTGGGTCTTTTTTTCTTTTTAATGTGAAATAGAATATACAAATGAAAATGTGTATTTACAAGAACAATAATAAATGTCCAGGTGCCCATTGCTCACACTGACAAATGGAACATTACCACACCCCAGGAGCCTCATATACTCTCCCCCAAAGAGGCAACCACTGTCCTGAATTTTGCATAATTGTCACCTAGCTTTTATAGATTTTACCGTCTGTATATCCCCAACAGTTGCTTATTTATAGCTTTTATATAAATAGAATTATACTGTATATGACTGACAACTTTTGCTCATTATTATTTTTGGATTCATCCATGTTGTTGTATGACAGTGTAGTTCATTTCCATGACACGAATATGCCACAACTTAATTACATATTCTGTTGATGTCAAAAAAAAAAAAAAAGAAGAATATTTTACCAGAGTTTTTACTTTTCTTCTGAAGGTCAGAAATATGTTAGGCTTGATGATACAGAAAATTGACACACATATGGACTCAGACAATAAAGTTTTCTAAAAGCAAATAGAGAATAATGATTTGCAGTATTTCCCTAGATTGGTAAAAATCTTGTAATCTCAGGATATTACTCATTTTCCAGGTTTTTTGAAAGCAAGTAAATTTTTGTTATGTTAAGTAGAGTAAGATTATGTTTGATCAGAGGCATTCTGAGAAATGTATAACCAAGTCAGTAAGGCAATATACAGTTATTATGTTCTTTACTCTTAGGGGAAAGTTGGGGACATGCTGCTACAATACGGCTAATCTTTCATTGGGACCGAAAGCAAAGGTCAGTATAGAAACAAGTTAATAATTCTGAATATTGGGTTAATTACACTGAATGAACACTTACAGGTTTCTTAGAGCTAGTCCTGTGGATGAGATATACAATGACCCATGAAGTAACACTTTTGTTGCCTTGTCTGATATCACCTAGAGCAAACATAGAAATGTGCTGTTATTACTGCATATTTAGCTACATAGGAAATTCTCTGAAATATTTAAATGATGGGGCACATGCACCTGAAATGAGTAGGTGGCCAAGGAATGCCATTTTCTAAAGCTCTTTGAAATAATTTATTAGCCATGTAGAAGGAGGTGAGTACTCTGTGTTCCTGAAAGAGACTGAAAAAAAAGAACAAAATCAAGACAAAAGGAAAATTGTTGAGGTTAGCTTTAAAATTAATTTATTTGGAACATAAATGGTTTTTCTTAGTTGCTTAGTGTATTTCTTGTATGAAATTGTGTCTTTTTTTTTTCATTTTGTATTTTGCTCTCCGGCTTTTATTATCCAGTTACTTACCTGCATTTCACAAGTATTGTCCTTTAAAAGTATGGCAGCATGAAATCTTTGTATTTGTTTTTAAAGCTGCTGAGCAAGTGAACAAACCAGCTTTTATTTTCTTGAAAATAGGCCATTGAAAGCAGTGAAGTCTTTTCTATACTTCTAGAAAATGTCAGATGCCTCTCTGCTTTGTGATTAATTAGTATAACCTAGAGGTCTTGGTTTGGAAATGCTCTAATAAAGGGAGAAATTAAAAGGCATGCGGGTAAAGATGGAATAAAGGGTCACTTAAATACATATTGGGCCTAGCCAGTGAAATCGTCTATTTTTTAATCTATATTTCTTTGTTGTTCTACAAACTGAAAAAAATCCTGCCTGACCAAGTTAGGTTTTGCGGACCCGAAGATCATAACAGAATCGATTACACTTCTGTATGTATCTTTTGCAACTGATCGTGCAGTTTGTGTCTTCTTTAAAAATGGTATTTGCAAAGAGCTCAGGTAACTTTTTTTCCCCACAATACATAGTGCTTTACTATTGACTGTCTCCCCCTAATTTAAACAAATTTTTTACTTTAAACCAATATGTCTGGTAAATCCTCCCCCTAATTTTTTTTCTATGATCACAATTTAAGATAGTTCCCCTAGTTTTGTGAGTTAAGTTGCTGTATACTAGAGCCACAAAAGGAGTTCTTTTCTTGGCACCAAACCTTATTGTAAAGATTTGGCAACAGTTCTCCAGCTGAGAGTCTTTTGAACATATTGTTTATACTTTCCCAGTTTTAGGTTATTCTGTAAAGCACATTCCATCATTTATTTTTTCATAGGAATTATGCCTGAGCTAGTATACAGTAGTCTTCTTCAGACTATAATTAAATATTCACTAATAAAATGCATTTAAGAAGAAAAATAATAGGAGCAGAGCAAGATATTTCATCTTTTTATGAACTCATCAGGAGGAAAACTTTGACTTCTTTGTCAAGTTCTAGAAGTTAGCATTGATAAGGTACCCAAGAGATCAGAAAATCATGCTTACCATGAGTTAACCTTTTATGAATTCACCTTCTTACAAATCCTTCCCAAGAAATTAGAAAATAAAATACATGGCCGGACGCAGTGGTTCACACCTGTAATCCGAGCACTTTGGGAGGCTGAGGTAGGTGGATCATGAGGTCAGGAGATCAAGACCATCCTGGCCAACATGGTGAAACCCTGTCTCTATTAAAAATAAAAAGTTAGCTGGGTATGGTGGCACATGCCTTTAGTCCCAGCTACTCAGGAGGCTGAGGCAGGGGAATCACTTGAACCCGGGAGGCAGAGGTTACAGTGAGCCAAGATTGTGCCACTGCCCTCCAGCCTGGTGGCAGAGTGAGACTCCATCCCCCCCAAAAAAAGAAAATGATGTACAACACCAACATTGAATATAGATAGATTGGGGGAAATCTGCTGTTCTATAATATTTTTTCTACATCTCATAAGATCATTTTTTATTTTTAATTTATTTTTCATACTGTCATTTTAGTAAGTGCTTGCTTGTACTAGGTATTTTACTAGGCACTTTAAATACAACAATTCAGATAATCTTTTCAATAATTATTTGCAGAACCTATACCGATTATTATTAAAAGTCAGAAAACCAAGGCCCAGAAAGGTTAACTGAATAAGTAGTAAATAATAGCTACTATTTATTGAATATTTATTAACTGTCCTTTATTGTGCAAAGCACTGTATGTGTATACATATGTACATATATATGTGTATGTATATATGTGTATACGTATAGATGTATATACGTATACATATATACATAGATACGTATATATGTGTATATATGCATACATGTCTGTATGTGTATGTATATATATTTTATCATTTTATTTTCCACATAATTCTTTGAAATAGTATTACCAGATGAGATCGGGCACATTCAGGGTGGTATGGCTGTAGGCTGAAATAGTATTATCTACATTTTATAGCTGACTTTATAAACTTCTTTTTTTTTTGAGAGGGAGTTTCGCTCTTTTTGCCCAGGCTGGGGTGCTATGGCGAGATCTAGGCTCACTTCAACCTCCACCTCCTGGGGTCAAATGATTCTCTTGTCTCAGCCTCCCGAGTAGCTGGTATTATAGGCGCCTGCCACCACGCCTTGCTAATTTTGTATTTTTAGTAGAGATGGGTTTTCTCTATGTTGGCCAGGCTGGTCTTGAACTCCTGACCTTAAGTGACCTTCCCACCTCGGCCTCCCAAAGTGCTGGGATTACAGGCGTGAGCCACCACACCCAGCCATAGCTGACTTTATAATAGGGTTCATTTAGGCCGGGCGCGGTGGCTCAAGCCTGTAATCCCGGCACTTTGGGAGGCCGAGACGGGCGGATCACGAGGTTAGG
>NW_016823439.1:763750-769714 GCF_001698545.2 Rhinopithecus bieti
CCAAAGTGCTGGGATTACAGGCGTGAGCCACCGCGCCCGGCCTCAACATAGCTATTCTTGTATTACATATTAGCAGTTATTTTGTTTATGTTTAAAGTTGCAATTATGGAGTATAGGACATTTTGGATTCGGCTGTATTTTGGTCTCTGTTTTTCTTTTGAATTGTGTCTGAGAAGAGGGGCAATTTCAAAATTAAGAGAGTAACAAATCATAGCCAAAATGTACTTTTTGAATTGTCTTTGAAAACAAATCATTCTATTTTGTGTAAATAAATGACACTTATAACTCTGAGAATCTTATTTTCCTCTAGGTTAGAATCTGTATTTTTTATTTCACTTTTATCACATTGTGCTAAAATATATATATAACATAAAACTTACCACTTTATGTTTACATACAGTCCACTGGCATTAAGTACATTCATATTGTGTAACCATCATCATCCATTTTCAGAACTTTTTCATCTTCCCATACTGAAACTCTGTACCCATTAAATGCTAACTCTTGTTCTTTTTTACCCCCAGGTCCTGACAATCACCAACCATTCTACCTTCTGTCTCTGAATTTGACTCCTCTATCTACCCCATATAATTGGAATTACATAATATTTGTTCTGGTGTGACTCGCTTATTTCACTTAGTATAATGTCTTCAGGGCTCATTTATGTTGTAGTATGTGTCAGAATTTTCTTCCTTAAGTCTGAATATTCTATTGTATGTACATACCACATTTTGTTGATTCATCTGTGGATGCACACGTGGGTGCTTCTACCTCTGGCTATTGTGAATAAGTTACAGTGTATCAGTTTTAAAGTAATTCTTAAAAGCAGTTTTTTTGTGGGTTTTTTTTTTTGAGATGAAGTTTCACTCTTTTTGCACAGGCTGGAGTGCAATGTTGTGATCTCGGCTCACCACAACCTCCGCCTCTGAGGTTCAAGCGATTTCTCCTGCCGCAGCCCGAGTAGCTGGGATTACAGGCATGCGCCACCACGCCCTGCTAATTTTGTAATTTTAGTAAGAGACAGGGTTTCTCCATGTTGGTCAGGCTGGTGTCGAACTCCTGACCTCAGGTGATCTGCCTGCCTTGGCCTCCCAAAGTGCTGGGATTACAGGTGTGAGCCACCGCGCCCAGCCAAAAAGCAATTTAAAAGGTTTTTGTTTATATTTGTTGCTGTTACAGTACTTGACTATAGTTAATAAGAGCTTAGAATTTTATTTCTCAGCTACTTTTAGCTTTCAGTTTTATATTACTTTGTATAAAACATAGTAAAATCGGCCGGGTGCAGTGGCTCATGCCTGTAATCCCAGCACTTTGGGAGGCCGAGGTGGGCGGATCATGAGATCAGGAGATCGAGACCATCTTGGCTAACATGATGAAACCCCATCTCTACTAAAAATACAAAAAATTAGCCGGGCGTGGTGGCAGGCACCTGTAGTCCCAGCTACTCAGGAGGCTGAGGCAGGAGAATGGCGTGAACCTGGGAGGCGGAGCTTTCAGTGAGCCGAGATTGCGCCCCTGCACTCCAGCCTGAGTGACAGAGCGAGACTCTGTCTCAAAATAAATAAATAATTAATTAATTTAAAAAATATATATATATAGTAAAATCCCACCTAAGCAGATCTTGTTCTGTCATGACTTATTTTTGGGACATAATCATTTTATATTATTATAGAGATGAGGGTCTCACTCTGTTGCCCAGGATGGCTTCAAACTCCTGGTCTCAAGTGATCCTCATGCCTTGCCCTCCTAAAGAGGTGGGATAGGCCGGGCGCGGTGGCTCAAGCCTGTAATCCCAGCACTTTGGGAGGCCGAGACGGGCGGATCACGAGGTCAGGAGATCAAGACCATCCTGGCTAATACGGTGAAACCCCGTCTCTACTAAAAAATACAAAAAACTAGCCGGGCGACGAGGCGGGCGCCTGTGGTCCCAGCTACTGGGGAGGCTGAGACAGGAGAATGGCGTGAACCCGGGAGGCGGAGCTTGCAGTGAGCTGAGAGCTGGCCACTGCACCCCAGCCGGGGCGGCAGAGCAAGACTCCGTCTCAAAAAAAAAAAAAAAAAAAAAAGAGGTGGGATTACAGACGTGAGCCACCATGCCTGGCTGCATCATTTTAAAACAATGTCTTCCTAGCTATTTTTATTGGTGTAATATGAGTAAGTGTTTCTCATTTGTAGTATAAGAAATTAACATAATTCTTCAGCAATAATGAAAAAAACATGATTACTGCAGACAGTTTGGAAAATATAAGCAAGCAATCTTTACCTTGTGATAACAACTGTTAAGTTTTTGATTGTAGTCTTCTATCAATTTTTTTAGATGTGTATATACATACTTACAAATATGGGATTATATGGTATAACTGTTATTTAGTATATTATTAATACTTTCCTATCTCTTTGAATATTTTCTTCCACCTTTGGTTTTTAGCATAAGTAATATCTCATCATATATAAAATAATTTATTTGAATCAGTCATTGATTGGACTTTTACATTGCTTTAAAATTTCTTATAAACTCTTATATACATATGGGTATTTGAAGGGTGTATTTTAATATTTCTCTCCTTTTTGTGTTCTTAGAGAAGAATAATAGAATTATTAATATAATAAACCTATACATTTAAATTATGAGTTTGGTCATCTGAACTTTTAATTAATTAAGTTCATGTGTTTGTATGTGTGTATTCTTTTTCTTTAAGCAGGTTGGCAACATTGTACAAGTCACCCAGCCAGAAGGAATCCACAGTACTGTTTCAAATCAAAGTCAGTGTTATTTGATTAGAGTGGGATTTTGATATTGATGGGCAGTAATTATCTAAAGAGAGAATTTACATCTTGCTTCTGTTAACTTCTGTAGGCAGCAAGCATATTTGAGGACAGCTTTTGATGCTTAGAACATTGTCCCCAAAATAGTAGTGTATACAGAATATTGTAGTCACAAATGGACTGAAATTTATTCTTAAGAACAGAGGAAATACTTATTTTGGGGTAGTGTGTTCCATGCCATATGTAATGTCAGGATATTAAACATCTTTAAAGTGAAAGTTGTTGAAGATTTCCAGAAAAGAAAAAATACTAACATTATTTATTTTGGTCTGTAGGTATTATAGATCTATTGTAGCCACCAAATATAGCCCACTTTAAGATGTTAATTTTTCTGTGAATTTACATCATAGAACACACATTTTTTGGCTGAAATATACATATTTATCAATAGTGTTGAGCCAAATATATTTTTGGCATCTCTTTTTTTTGTTGAGATGGAGCCTGTCTCTGTCGCACAGGCTGGAGTACAGTGGCACAATCTTGGCTCACTGCAACCTCTGCCCTACTGGTTTAAGCAATTCTCCTGCCTCAGCCTCCCTAGTAGCTGGGATTATAGGTGTATGCTACCACGCCTGGCTAATTTTTGTGTTTTTAGTAGAGACGGAGTTTCGCGATGTTGGCCAGACTAGTCTCAAACTCCTGACCTCAAGTGATTCGCCCTCCTCAATCTTCCAAAGTTCTAGGATTACAGGCGTGAGCCACCAGGCCAGGCTTTATCTCATTTTTATAAGGACATAAACAGAAATAGAGATTCTGAAACGGAATTATCCACTTAGTTTTGCACTGCCCAGGTGTATTTGAAATAGCCTAGCTGGAAAAAAAAAAAGAGAGAAATATCCTAGATGGAAAACTTTAGAGTATTTAATTATGAAAATAAATCTGTAAAGTACTTAAGACTTAGGTTATTTCCTTTTACTTCTTCTAACAAAGCTATCGTAAAGTTTGTTAGGATTGTCCTTTATAGAACATTTTTATAATGCAACGTTATTTCTGTGTGTGTGTATGCAAGTGTATAAATAAGTATATATAAAATACTCTTAATATAACCCAGGCTTAGGCACTTATCCGTGAGGTTTATCCTCTTCATTCACAGTGGTTGATCAATTTCTATCTCAAGAACTTTCTTTTTTTTTGGAGACGAAGTCTCGCTCTTTCGCCCAGGCTAGAGTGCAGTGGCACAATCTCGGCTCACTGCAGCCTCCACCTCCCAGGTTCAAGCGATTCTCCTGCCTCAGTCTCCAGAGTAGCTGGGACTAGAGGTGTGCACCACCACGCCCAGCTAATTTTTATATTTTTGGTAGAGATGGGGGTCACCATGTTGGCCAGGCTGGTCTTGAACTCCTGACCTTGTGATCCACCCTCCTCGGCCTCCCAAAGTGCTGGGATTACAGGTGTGAGCCACCGCACCTGGCCCTAGAATAAAGTAGCTTTCTTATTAATTACTTAAAAATATTTCTAAGATCAGTCTTCAAATGTTCTTAAATCATATTTGTATATATATTTTTTATCTTTCAGCCTCAAGGATTTAGAGATACTGCTGTTACTTCTGCATGTTCATTGCAAACAGAAGGTTCCTTGAGCACTCGCAAACGGTCACGAGAACCAGAGGAAGAATTATAACCCAGAAACAAATCTCAAAGTGTACAAATTTATTGATGCTGTGAAACCAATGTGTACAAGTGGACTTGTTACTTTAAAGTATAAATAAACACTATGGCATGAATGAATCCAGATTATATGAAGTGAATGGGAAAAATACCTAAATATGATTCTGTGAAAGTTTTTCTAAAGCAGTATTCTGCAATTATATTTTACCCTGTTTTCATTTTCAGTAACATTCAGTAGAGATGATGATTATATTTCACAAATGTGGAAAGCTGATCTCATGTGGCTAGTCTGAATTATCATTCAGACTGTTTTTACCCCTTTCTTTCCTAGTTGCCTAGAAAATCTTAGGAAGAAAAGATTTTTTCATATTCTTATTGTGGTTTTTTTTGTTTTTTGTTTTTTGCTTTTTTTTTTTTTGGAGATGTAGTCTCACTCTGTAGTCCGGGCTGCAGTGCAATGGCGCCATCTCGGCTTACTGCAACCTCTGCCTCCCAGGTTCAAGCAATTCACCCGCCTCAGCCTCCCGAGTAGCTGGGTTACAGGCACCCGCCATCATGCCCAGCTAATTTTTTTGTATTTTTGTAGAGACGGAATTTTACCATGTTGACCAAGCTGGTCTTGAACTCCTGACCTCAGGTGATCTGCCCGCCCCTGCCTCCCAAAGTGCTGGGATTACAGGCGTGAGCCACTGTGCCCAGCCATGTTCTTTTTAAATGTAAGTTTGATAATTCTTTAAAATGACCTGTAGC
Organism: Rhinopithecus bieti; assembly: GCF_001698545.2. Classification (NCBI taxonomy): domain Eukaryota; kingdom Metazoa; phylum Chordata; class Mammalia; order Primates; family Cercopithecidae; genus Rhinopithecus; species Rhinopithecus bieti. The sequence continues at coordinate 768,934 of NW_016823439.1, forward strand.
ACCATGAGTCAGCATATCATTCTGTTCAGTTTTATAGGTAAGATACAAATTTTAGGTGACCACACTGATTTTAGTGACCTCAATCCTAAAATCTAAGCCATTTGTTTAGCATTTAATGATATTTTATAATGTCAAAGGGAGGACTTTGGAGCTGCTATCTCATCTAGAGATTGTTTGGAACATATATCTTCCAGAATAGGTTGATAAGCTCACAATCATTTACTGCTACGTTTTTTGTTTGTTTTGAGACAAGGTCTCACTCCCAGGCTAGAGTGCAGTGGCATGATCATAGCTCACTGCAACCTTGACCTCCCGGGCTCAAGCAATCCTCTCACTTCAGCCTCCTGAGTAGCTGGAACTACAGGTAGGCACTACCATGCCCTGCTAATTTTTGGATTTTTTTGTAGAAACAAGGTTGCCCAGGCTGGTCTCAAACTCCTGGGCTCAAGGGATCCTCTTGCCTTGTCCTCCCAAAGTGCTGGGATTACAGATGTGAGCCACCACACCTGGCCTTATTTGTATATTTTGAAATATGGTATGATCCATTCTAGAATTCTAGTTGTTATGTTGAGATTTTTCTTTGAATAATCTTAACTTTACTTAAATAAATTAAAGATTTTAATTCTTGATGGTTTCAAAATCACCTAAAATATTTTGGCACCTGGCTGTTCATACCTTTTTTTTTTTTTTGGTTGGTTTAAAAAAACCCAAAAAAATTTTTTGTGCCCCGTTTTGTTCTCTTTTTTTTTTTTTTTTTTTTTTTTTTTTTTTTTTTTTTTTT
>NW_016823439.1:770146-781406 GCF_001698545.2 Rhinopithecus bieti
TTTTTTTCTATTTATTTTTTTTTTTTTTTTTTTTGAGATGGAGTCTTGCTCTGTCTCCCGGGCTGGAGTGCAGCTGGGACTACAGGCGCCTGCCACCTCGCCCGGCTAGTTTTTTTTTTTTTTGTATTTTTATTAGATACAGGGTTTCACCGTGTTAGCCAAGATGGTCTCGATCTCCTGACCTTGTGATCCGCCCGTCTCGGCCTCCCAAAGTGCTGGGATTACAGGCTTGAGCCGTGCCTGGCAGGCTCTTCGTACTTTTCAACTTACTCACAAAATTTACTTTGGTTCCCTGTGGGGGGAAAAAAATAATTAATTAATTAATTAATTTTTCTGTCTCTTTTGAGACAGAATCTCGCTCTGGCTCACCGCAACCTCCACCTCCAGGATTCAAGTGATTCTTGTGCCTCAGCCTCCCAAGTAGCTAGGATTACAGGCATGCACCACCATGCCAAGCTAATAGTTTGTATTTTTAGTAGAGACAGGTTTCTCTATGTTGGCTAGGGTGGTCTTGAACTCCTGGGGCTCAAGTGACCCGCCCACCTCTGCCTCCCAAAGTGCTGGAATTACAGGTGTGAGCCTGCGTGCCCAATCATATTTATATATTTATTTTTAAACTTTTATTTTAGGTTCAGGGGTACATGTGAAGGTTTGTTACATAGATAAACTCATGTCACAGGGGTCTATTGTACAGATTATTTCATCACCCAGGAATTAAACTCAGTACCCAATAGTTACCTTTTCTGCTTCTCTCCTTCCTCCCACCTTCCACCCTTAGGTAGTAGACCCCAGTGTGTGTCTGGTTTTTTGTTGTTGTTGTTTTTTTGTTTTTTTAAATGGAATCTTGCTCTGTCACCCAGGTTGGAGTGCAGTGGCAGGATCTTGGTTCACTACAACCTCCACTTACCGGGTTCAAGCAATTATCCCACCTCAGCCTCCAGAGTTGCTGGGATTACAGGCACACGCCACCACACCCAGCTAATTTTTTTTATTTTTAGTAGAGACAGGGTGTCATCGTGTTGTCCAGGCTGGTCTCGAACTCCTGACCTCGTGATCCACCCGCCTTGGCCTCCCAAAGTGCTGGGATTACAGGCATGACCCACTGTGCCTGGCCTGTTTTTTCTTCTGCTTTCATAAGTTCTCATCATTTAGCTCCCACTTATAGGTGAGAGACATGCAGTATTTGGTTTTCTGTTCTTGCATTAGTTTGCTGAGAATAATAGCCTCTAGCTCCATCCATGTTCCTGCAAAAGACATGATCTTGTTCTTTTTTATGACTGCAAAATTATTTGAATAATTGAATATTAAATACTGTAGCAGCAATATTTTCCAAATTTTAGTGATAGGTGTTATTTCCTATCCCAGATTAAACAGTAAATTTATAAAATTACTTCAGTGTAATTATTCTTTTCTGCAATTGATTATATAGAATAGCCGTCATTTACCAGGACTTGAGAGTGAAAGCAGGCACTGCTAACAATTATGCCAATACAGAGGCTATAAACCAAGACTAACTTCAAATCACTTCTCTAACATAGAATGACTAATTGTGACTATCTTTTGTGGGCCTCAAAGCATATAATTTATTATAATTGATGCCATCATTTTAACAAATACCCATCACTTTATATTCTGTCTTCTCAAATCATAAAATCAGGAGTCTGAGGGCATTATAAGTGATAAATATCAGTGTTACCAAGCATCAGATGAAATAAAATAATGTAGGATCTTTTTTTTTTTTTTTGAGACAGAGTCTTTGTCACCCAGACTGCAGTGCAGTGGCATGATCACTGCTCACTGCAGCCTTGACCTCCAGTCTCAAGTGATAATCTTTGCACTTCAGACTGGAAAGTACAGGCATGTGCCACCACGCTCAGCTAATTTATTTTTATTTTGTAGAGACAGGGTCTCACGATATTGCCTGGGCTGGTCTCAAACTCTTGGGCTAAAGTGATCTTCCTGCTTCAACCTTCCAGAGTGCTGGGATTACAGATATGAGCCATTTGGCCTGGCCTCCAGAATCTCGTTTTATAAAGTATCATAACACTGTACTGTATTTTATTTATTTATTTATTTATTTTGAGACAGTCTTGCTCTGTTGCCCAGGCTGGAGTGCAGTGGTGCAATCTCAGCTCACTGCAACCTCCACCTCCAGGGTTCACGCGATTCTCATGCAGCCTCCTGAGTTCGTGGGACTACAGACATGCACAACCATGCCCAGCTATTTTTTTTGTTTTTTTGAGATGGAGTTTTGCTCTTTTTGCTATGTCACCCGGCCCGGAGTGCTGTGGCACCATCTTGGCTCACTGAAACCTCCGCCTCCTGGGTTCAGGTGATTCTCCTGCCTCAGCCTCCTGAGTAGCTGGAACTACAGGCACATGCCACCATGCCTGGCTAATTTTTGTATTTTTAGTAGAGACAGGGTTTCACCATGTTGGCCAGGCTGTTCTCGAACTCCTGATCTCACATGATCCGCCCACGTTGGCCTCCCAAAGTGCTGGGATTACAGGCTTGAGCCACCGTGCCCAGGCCCCTTAGCATTTTTTGTTACTTGGTTTTAACTGAGGATATGATAGTACACCTATGTCCCACACTTTATATAGGCTTGCCACCTAATGCTACACCAGTAAATTGGTTAAAGTCTCAACTTTCTGGCAAACCAATGATTGCATCCAGTTTTCATCTTGTGGTTGGTTTGGCAAATCAGCTCAGAAGTATTTTTTCTTAGAAAAAATAAATTGTATTTTTAGCTTCAATTTTTGTGATATGCAACTTAAAACATATTTATATAGTTCTTTATTATTTATGACACACTTTGGCCGGGCACAGTGGCTCATACCTGTAATCCCAGCACTTTGGGAGGCCGAGGCGGGTGGATCACCTGAGATCAGGAGTTCAACACCAGCCTGGTCAATATAGTGAAACCCCTACTCTACTAAAACTACAAAAATTAGCTGCGCATGGTGGCACATGCCTGTAGACCCAGCTGCTTGGGAGGCTGAGGCAGGAGAATCTCTTGAACCTGGGAGGCAGAGGTTGCAGTAAGCTGAGATCACGCCACTGAACTCCAGCCTGGGTGACAGAGCGAGACTCCATCTCAAAAAAAGAAAAACAAAAAAACAAAAAAAAAAAAACCCACTTCTACATCATTTTATTTGATCCTTCTAGCAGCTCTGTAGGGTGGATGTGATAGGCTAGCCTGTCTGCTTTTCATCTTCCATNGCCGAGGCGGGTGGATCACCTGAGATCAGGAGTTCAACACCAGCCTGGTCAATATAGTGAAACCCCTACTCTACTAAAACTACAAAATTAGCTGCGCATGGTGGCACATGCCTGTAGACCCAGCTGCTTGGGAGGCTGAGGCAGGAGAATCTCTTGAACCTGGGAGGCAGAGGTTGCAGTAAGCTGAGATCACGCCACTGAACTCCAGCCTGGGTGACAGAGCGAGACTCCATCTCAAAAAAAGAAAACAAAAAAACAAAAAAAAAAAAACCCACTTCTACATCATTTTATTTGATCCTTCTAGCAGCTCTGTAGGGTGGATGTGATAGGCTAGCCTGTCTGCTTTTCATCTTCCATCCATTCAGTGCCTAACACACATTTAACCACTTGTTGAAATAATATTTCAAATAAGATTTCAAATACATTGTGTTTTTTTTTTTTTTTTCCTTTTTTTTTTTTTTTTTTTTTTTTGGTGACCCTGACGTGATATGAACAAATCCTGTTTTTCAAATGGTCAGATGAAAATACTATTTGGTCATGACTAGGATGGTGTTTATGAGCCCCCTGCGTAACTGGGTCTACAGGCGCAGGCCACCACCCAGCTAATTTTTGTATCTTTTGTACAGATGGGGTTTCCCATGTTGCCTAGGTTGGTCTTGAACTCCTACATTCAGTTGATCTGCCTGCTTCAGCCTACCAAAGTGCTGGGATTATAGGCATAAGCCGCCACACCTAGACTTAGCATGTTTTTAGTATTTATCCATGTTGTAGCATATATAAGAACTTCATTTCTTTTTATTGCTAAATAATATTCCTTGCATGTATATATCACGATAGTCCCCCTTTATCTAAGGGGGATACACTTTAAGACCCCCCAGTGGATACCTGTAACCAAAGGTAGTACCACACTTCTATATATATGATGTATGAATTTTTTTCCTCACAATTTCATGGATAGAAGACTCGTGTTTTTTTTGTTCGTTTGTTTGGTTTTTTTGAGATGGAGTCTTGCTCTGTCGCCCAGGCTGGAGTGCAGTGGTGCGATCTCAGCTCAGCACAAGCTCCGCCTCCTGGGTTCATGCTATTCTCCTACCTCAGCCTCCTGAGTAGCTGGGACTTCAGGCGCCTGCCACCACGCCTGGCTAATTTTTTGTATTTTTAGTAGAGATGGAGTTTCATCATGTTAGCCAGGATGATCTCGATCTCCTGGCCTCGTGATCTGCCCATCTTGGCTTCCCAAAGTGTTGGGATTACAGGCATGAGCCACCGCGCCCAGCCAAGACTCGTTTTTTGTTTTTGTGTTTTGAGATGGAGTTTCACTCTCTCTCTTGCCCAGATTGGCTCACTGCAATCTCTGCCTCCTACATTCAAGCGATTCTCCTGCCTCAGTCTCCCAAGTAGCGGGATTACAGGTATGTGCCACCACACCCAGCTCATTTTTGTATTTTTAGTAGAGTCAAGGTTTCACCATGTTGGCCAGGCTGGTCTTGAACTCCTGACCTCAGGTGATTCACTTCCCTCAGTCTCCCAAAGTGCTGGGATTACAGGCGTGAGCCACTGCGCCCGGCCAGAAGACTTGTTCTCACCATAGCTCTTAGCAATGTTGGCATAACATTTTTTTCTTATTAAATCTACAATTTTCACCTTTTCACTAAAAAAAAGAAATTTATGCCGTCTCTTTAGCATATCCTATTCGCCAGCATCACTACTCTTGCAATTTGGCACCATTATTAAGTAAAATAAGGCCTATTTAAACTGAAACACTGCCATACCGACACCTGACAGTTGATCTGATAACCGAGCCAGCTATTAAGTGACTAACGGGGCAGGTAGCATATACAGAGGGATGATTCATGTCCCAGGCAGGACAGAGCAGGATGGTGCAAGATTTCATCATGCTACTTAGAATATTGCACAATTTACAACTTAGGAATTGTTTATTTCTGGAATTCTCCACTGAATATTTTTAAACATCAGTTGACCTCAGGTAATTGAAACTGTGGAAAGTGAAATCATGGGTAAGGAGAGACTACTACTATACATTTTGTTTATCCATTCTTCTGTTAATGCATGTGTCCCCAACCGCCAGGGCACAGACTGAGCTGGTCGGTGGCCTATTAGAAACTGGGCTGCAGAGCAGGAGGTGAGTTTTGGGGGAAAAAGCAAAGCTTGGTCAGTATTTATAGCCACCCTTCATTGCTCAAGCTCCGCCTCCTGTCATGTTAGCAGTGGCATTAGATTCTCATAGCCTGAACCCTATCATGAACTGCGCATGCAAGGAATCTAGGTTGCATGTTCCTTGTGATAATCTAATGCCTGATGATCTGTGACTGTCTCCCATCACCCAAGATGTGTCCATCTAGTTGCAGAAAAACAAGTTCAGGGCTCCCACTGATTGTTGTGTAATTATTTCATTATATATTACAATGTCATAATAGAAATAAAGTGTACAATAAATGTAATGTGCTTGAATCATCCCAAAAGCATCCCCCCTGCCCCTGGTCTGTGGAAAAATTATCTTCCATGAAACCAGTCCCTGATGCCAAAAACGTTGGGGACCACTGTGTTAATGGACATTTGGTGGACATTTAGATTGGTTTTGTTTTGTTTTGTTTTTGAGACAGTTTCGCTCTTTTGCCCAGGCTGAAGTACAGTGGTGTGATCTCAGCTTACTGCAACCTCCACCTCCTGGGTTCAAGCAATTCTGCCTCACCTTCCCGAGTAGCTGTGATTATAGGCACCCACCAACATGCCCGGCTAATTTTTGTATTTTTAGTAGAGATGGGGTTTCACCATGTTGGCCAGGCTGGTCTCGAACTCCCGACCTTGTGATCCGCCTGCCTCGGACTCCCAAAGTGCTGGGATTACAGGCGCAAGCCACCAGGTCCAGCCTAGTTTGTTTTTTGACACAGGGTCTTGCTCTGCCACCCAGGCTGGAGTGCAGTGGCACAACCGTGGCTCATTGCAGCCTCATAGGCTTAGGCAATCCTCCCACCTCAGCCTCCCAACTAGTTGGGACTACAGGCACATGCCACCATATCCGGCTAATTTTTGTATTCTTTGTAGAGATGGGGTTCCGTCATGTTGCCCAGGTTGGTATGGAACTCCTGGGCTCAAGCAGTGCCCCTGCCTGGACCTCCCAAAGTGCTGGGATTACAGACATGAGCCACCAGGCTGGAGTGCAATAGTGTGATCCTAGCTCACTGCAACCTTCAGTACTTGGGCTGTAGCCCTCCTCCCAGAGTAGCCTCCCAAATGCACATCACCACTTTTTTTTTTTTTTCTTTTGAGACAGAGTCTCGGTCTGTCTCCCAGACTGGAGTGCAGTGGCACAATCTCGAGTCACTGCAACCTCCACTTCTCGGGTTAAAGCAATTCTCCTGCCTCAGCCTCCAGAGTAGCTGGGACTACAGGTACCTGCCATTATGCCTGGTTAATTTTTGTATTTTAAGTAGAGACGGGGTTTCACTAGGCTGGTTTGAACTCCTGACCTTGGGTGATCTGGTGATCTGCCCACCTCGGCCTCCTAAAGTGCTGGGATTACAGGCGTGAGCCACTTTATTTTATTTTATTTTATTTTATTTTTTTTGAGACAGAGTCTTAATCTGTCACCCAGGCTGGAGTGCAATGGCTCGATCTCGGCTCACTGCAACCTCTATATCTCGGGCTCAAGCGGTTCTCATGCCTCTGCCTCCCGTGCAGCTAGGATTACAGGCACGCACCACCACACCCAGCTATTTTTTGTATTTTTAGTAGAGACGGGGTTTTGCTATATTGGCTAGGCTGATCTTGAACTCCTGACCTCAAGTGATCCCCCATCTTGGCCTCCCAAAGTGCTGGGATTACAGTCATGAGCTACTGCACCTGGCTCGTGTATTAGCTATTCTTATTTTTCTCTCTACTGTATTTTACTTTTCTTGTTGATAACTTTCTTACTAAACTGTTTGCAACTAGTGTTAAAATTACAGTATAATGTGGTAGAAAGAACATGGGACTAGAGTTGGAAGATGTGCATTTTAGTTGCATGTGAGACATTACCAAGCCATGCCAGTTTGGGCACCTTTATTTTCTCATGTCTTTACCTTATTTCTCAAACAAGATAAGACTAAATGATTGCTAAATTCATTGGTCTAAATTTTATGGGTTTTGCTTTTCTAGAGGCAGTATTAAATATTCACTTCAAATGATCAGTACTGGAAACATGGAAAGGAGTGACATTTATACAATTTTATTTTCAAAATCAATAATATTAGGGATCCCAATATAATACATTGCATTTCAGTTTTGAGACTAATGTTGAAATGTTATATTGCTTTAAAAAATAACAACATTGGCCGGGCGCGGTGGCTCAAGCCTGTAATCCCAGCACTTTGGGAGGCCGAGACGGGCGCACCACGAGGTCAGGAGATCGAGACCATCCTGGCTAACATGGTGAAACCCCGTCTCTACTAAAAAATACAAAAAAAACTAGCCGGGCGACGTGGCGGGCGCCTGTAGTCCCAGCTACTCGGGAGGCTGAGGCAGGAGAATGGCCTAAACCCAGGAGGCGGAGCTTGCAGTGAGCTGAGATCCGGCCACTGCACTCCAGCCTGGGCGGCAGAGCGAGACTCTGTCTCAAAAAAAAAACAAAAACAAAAACAAACAAAAAAACAACAACAACAACATTGAGTTGCAGAAGAGAGGCTGGCTGTCCATAATACATATTTTTAGTTAACGTCAGTGCCTAAATTTACTGTTACTGTCAAAATTTACAGAACATTTTGCTCCCTCAAAACTGATTTTGGCATAAAATATGTTGACAAGATTTTATGTATTTTTCACCACAGTATATTCCTTTGCTTGTTGTCAGTTTTTGTGTACCATTGATATCTGATGATGTCCTTTTATGTTTCAATTATCCATTTGACTCCAATTACGTGTAGTTAAGATGTAAGTTTTTAGCTACCATGACTCTGAGAGTGATTTCATGTGTAGTTTATTTTATGATGATTTAAAAGTTGGGCTCGGCCGGGCGCGGTGGCTCAAGCCTGTAATCCCAGCACTTTGGGAGGCCGAGACGGGCAGATCACGAGGTCAGGAGATCGAGACCATCCTGGCTAATACGGTGAAACCCCGTCTCTACTAAAAAAATACAAAAATCTAGCCGGGCGAGGTGGCAGGCGCCTGTAGTCCCAGCTACTCGGGAGGCTGAGGCAGGAGAATGGTGTAAACCCGGGAGGCGGAGCTTGCAGTGAGCTGAGATCCAGCCACTGCACTCCAGCCCGGGCTACAGAGCGAGGCTCCGTCTCAAAAAAAAAAAAAAAAAAAAAAAAAAGAAAAAAAGAAAAGGAAGGGAAAAAGAAGAAAATAGTGATGATAAAAACAAAAAACAAACACCTTTGTTTTGTTCTGACATGAGAAAAGTATTTCACCATTAAAATAGTATCTTCTGCTGGTTTCTAATAAATGCTGTTTATTTAGCACAATGTTATAATGAATACAAATGCAAAATATCTACCGAGCTTTATTGCTTCTCCAGCATTTTAGCATATTTGTGTTTAATCTTCTCACAAATCTTTTATCATTTGGTAGCTGAGAAAACAGAAATTGAGAGTACCGTTGTAGTACCAGAAGTCACTAACTAGGAAGCCTTGACTTGCATTTTCTGCTCTAAATCCTGTTTTATTGACTTCACCAATTAATGGCCATTGTAACATCTTCACCAATGATCTCATAGTATAAATATCAAAGTGTACTAATCAATTAAGAAAAAAACTGAAAACTTTGCATATGATACTCAGTATCTTTCAACACTTACTTTGATATGAGAAAGAAAAGTCTAACATATTGACATTAGAGAGAAGAGGTTTTAGGAATAAAATTGGACAGTCTATATTTCAAATATCTATACATACAAGATGAAGTAAAAACTGAGAGGTTTATGTTTTTTCTTGTTTTAGGAACATTAAAGTCCATTCATGTTTTGATAAATATTTATTTTTAAATTGTGTATTTCAGTTAATATCCAAATCATTAACATCAGGAAAAATNAAAAAGGTTTTTTCTGGCTGTCTTTTTTGTGTTTTAATTAAATTTTTTTCCTAAGTAATATTTGTACAGGATTTAAATTTAAAAAGCACAGGATTTAAAATTCAATGAAAAGTATGTTTTATTTTGTCTCCTGTTTCTGAGTCACTTTCCTTAATTTCTTTTTTTTTTTTTTTGCTTTGTTTTTGAGACAGAGTCTCTCTCTGTTGCCCAGGCTGGAGCACAGTGGTGTGATCTCGGCTCACTGCAAGCTCCGCCTCCTGGGTTCACGCCATCCTCCTGCCTCAGCCTCCCGAGTAGCTGGGACTACAGGTGCCCGCCACCGCGCCCAACTAATTTTTTTGTATTTTCAGTAGAGACAGGGTTTCACCATGTTAGCCAGGATGTTCTCGATCTCCTGACCTCGTGATCCGCCCGCCTCAGCCTCCCAAAATGCTGGGATCACAGGCGTGAGCCACCACGCCTGGCCCTCCTTAATTTCTTTATAGGAGGCAAACATTATTACTAGTTTTTTGTATGACCTCCCAGAGCTATTCTATGTACCTAAAATATAAATACATTTTTTCTTCAATACTCAAATAAGATACACAGTGTTCCGCAACTAGTTTTTGTATCAGTACATGTATAATTTTCTCAAATAAAAAACTGCTGGTCAGGCAAGGTGGCTCATGCCTGTATTCCCAACACTTTGGGAGGAGGTGTGGGAAGATCTCTTAAGCCCAGGAGTTGAGACTAGCCTGGGCAAAATAGGGAGACTTCATCTCTAGAAAAAATAATTAAAAAAAAATTAGCCAGCATGGTGGTGTACATCTGTTGTCCCAGCTATTCGGGAAACTGAGGTGGGAGGATCTCTTGAGCCCAGGAGTTCAAGGCTGCAGTGAGTGTGATTGGGCTACTGCACTCTGACCTGTCTCTCTAAAAATAAATAAATAAGTGTATATGCCATTTCATTGAATTAATATCCTATTATTTAATCACTTTTGTTGATGGCTATTTAGGTTAATTCAATTTTTTATAAGGATATGAGGAACTGATCAGAATGTATATGTATTTCAATTTTGTTTTGTTTTGTTTGAGACAGGGTCTCACTCTGTCACCCAGGCTAGAGTGCAGTGGCACAATCCTAGCCTTCTCCAGCCTTGACTTCCTGAGCTCAAGGTATCCTTTTACCTCAGCCTCCTGAGTAGCCCCGACCATAGGTGTGTGTCGCCAGCCACCAAGTCTGGCGATTTTTTGTTTGTTTGTTTTTTGAGACGGAGTCTTGCTTTGTTGCCCAGGCTGGAGTGCAGTGGCACGATCTCAGCTCACTGCAAGCTCCGCCTCCTGTCTTCATGCCATTCTTCTGCCTCAGCCTCTCCTTTTGTATTTTTTCGTAGAGACAGGATTTCACTGTCTTAGCCAGGATGGTCTCGATCTCCTGACCTCGTGATCTTCCCGCCTCGGCCTCTGAAAGTGCTGGGATTACAGGCTTGAGCCACCGCGCCTGGCTGTTGTTGTTTTTTTTTTTTTTTATTTTTTTATTTTTTATTTTTTTGAGACGGAGTCTTGCTCTGTCGCCCGGGCTGGAGTGCAGTGGCCGGATCTCAGCTCACTGCAAGCTCCGCCTCCCGGGTTTACGCCATTCTCCTGCCTCAGCCTCCCGAGTAGCTGGGACTACAGGCGCCCGCCACCTCGCCCGGCTAGTTTTTTGTATTTTTTTAGTAGAGACGGGGTTTCACCATGTTAGCCAGGATGGTCTCGATCTCCTGACCTCGTGATCCGCCCGTCTCGGCCTCCCAAAGTGCTGGGATTACAGGCTTGAGCCACCGCGCCCGGCCTGGCTGTTGTTGTTTTTGATAGAGATGGGGTCTCCCTATGTTGCCCAGACTTAACATTTTGATTCATGTTGCCAAATTATTCTCCAGTCACCAGTTTACACCTCCACCAGTGATTTTTTTTTATTTTTATTTTTTATTTTTTTTTTATTTTTTATTTTTTTTTTTGAGACAGAGTCTCGCTCTGTCGCCCAGGC
>NW_016823439.1:782604-788284 GCF_001698545.2 Rhinopithecus bieti
GCTTGAGCCACCGCGCCCGGCCTACACTCACTCTTAAAGCTCTAAGCTACTATATAAGAAGTCTGACTACCCTAGGCTGTGCACGGTGGTTCACGCTTGTAATCCCAACACTTTGGGAGGTTGAGGCGGGCAGATCACGAGGTCAGGAGTTTGAGACCAGCCTGGCCAACATGGTGAAACCTCGTCTTTACTAAAAATACAAAAATTAGCTGAGCTTGGTGGCAGGCGCCTGTAATCCCAGCACTTTGGGAGGTTGAGGTGGGCAGATCACGAGGTCAGGAGTTCGAGACCAGCCTGGCCAACATGGTGAACCCTCGTCTTTACTAAAAATACAAGAATTAGCCAGGCTTGGTGGCGGGCACCTGTAGTCCCAGCTACTCAGGAGGCTGAGGCAGGAGAATCGCTTGAACCCAGGAGGTGGATGTTGTAGTGAGCTAAGATCGCACCACTGCACTCTAGCCTGGATGACAGGGCAAGACTCCGTCTCAAAAAAAAAAAAAGTCTGACCACCCTAAAGCCATCATGCTGGAGATATTATGTGTAGGCATTACAGTTGACAGCCCTAGCTGAACGAACAGTCAACAGCCAGCATCAATGGCCAGTTTGCCAACACAATCAAATTAATATCTTGAAAAATATTTACATGTTAATCAATTGTCAACTCAATTTTTTTCAATATAAATGAAAAGATATAATGTAAGTCATCTTGGACATCTAGCCCAGTTGAGCCTTCAGATACTCTCCCCAACTGCTACCTTATTGCCGCTTCCTCAGACCTTCAAGCGAGAACCACTTAGCTGAGTCCAGTCAAGCTACAGAGCTGTGAGATCTAGTAAAATGGTTTTCTTATAGCCAGTAAGTTTTGGGGTAGTTTGTTTTATAGCAACAGATAACTGAAACAGCTGCCTGAGAGCCTCTCTGGGTGAGTTACAAGATCTTCCCAAGTGGCTAGAAGAAAAACCATTTTACTAGATCTCACAGCTCTGTAGGTTGACTGGACTCAGCTAAGTGGTTCTCACTTGAAGGTCTGAGGAAGCGGCAATAAGGTAGCAGTTGGGGAGAGTATCTGAAGGCTCAACTGGGCTAGATGTCCAAGATGACTTACATTATATCTTTTCATTTATATTGAAAAAAATGAGTTGACAATTGATTAATATGTAAATATTTTTCAAGATATTAAAATGTGCCTTCTTAGAATTTCAGATCTTCCTGTCCAATGTCTTTTAGCTTTTTCTGTTCATCTTCATTTCTACTGACACCATTTTTTTCTGTACTCTCATAATCTCCAATTGCCCAACTGATTCCAGCCTTCAATTTCTCTTCTTCAATCCATCCTGCATTCATCTGAAAGAATGTCTGCATATTAAATTTTCTTAAAACACAGTTTTGGTTATATTTCTTTCTAAATTCAGTATTTTTGTCAATACTTAGAACAAATAATTGCAGTTCCATTTCCCACTACAGCCTAAATCTAATCTTGAACTTTTGCCCATAGGCTTTATAACCTTAAAGAGTCCTGAAATTATTGGCATGTATTTCCAGCTATACAAAATTCCAGAATTTTATATGACAATTTAAAAGGACATTTTATAAATTAATAATTTCATGTGTGAAGGACCCAACTTCAGTTTGCATATATATTTTGATTTGCTGCCTTTGTGCAAATAACTGCAATGTATTGTATTATTACTTAGGTATATGGAGGTTCACCAAATCTTAATCCTCAGCTTGCAGAATTACTGGAAACCATGTGTGTGCTGTATCCGTGCCAGATATGTCATTTATAGATCACTCTTTCATAAGGCAGCAAACTACTTCCTATGCCCAAATCATTTTCTTTCTGGAAAAGATACATTGTGTCAGCATGGTTACCATGTGTGGTAATTGATAATGTCTGTGCCACATGGCTTACTTCTACCCTTGTCCGACACAGCTATTCTACCACCTATGATTACCATATGCTACAGCACTCTAGGTTAATGGAATCATTTCCATCTTCCCTTCTAGTCACAAATGTCATTGTGGCTCAATTCCATCAGCTCAACTAAGAATAAAATATTCCGTACTATCTAAGCAAAGAACACACCTTTGTGAAGTTTTCATATTTAGTTGACTGTTTGATTTTCATTTTTAAAAGCTAGTTTTTTTTTTGATGAATGTTCCAGAGTGAAGAATGGGCATCTGCTGACTAAAATAGGACATGATCAGTATCACTCTGAATTCTTGCATGTATTTATTTAAAATAAACATATAAAGATAATTAAAAATTAGATGATAATAAAGGTAAAGTTTTACTACCATAAAGCATTTTTTTTGTAAAGTGAAAACTAGTAGCAAAAGGTTGAAGTGGATTTTTAAAACAGTGTTAATTTATTTTAGAAGAACCATTTATTATAGAAGGAACATACCACATGTTAGCCATTTATAGCACCATCATCAAATTATCATCAAGCACTGCCCTCTTCTTCTTTTGTAAGTATGTCATAATAAATAATTTTGGGCCGGGTGCGGTGGCTCAAGCCCGTAATCCCAGCACTTTGGGAGGCCGAGACGGGCGGAACACCAGGTCAGGAGATCAAGACCATCCTGGCTAACACGGTGAAACCCTGTCTCTACTAAAAACTACAAAAAACTAGCCGGGCGAGGTGGCGGGCGCCTGTAGTCCCAGCTACTCGGGAGGCTGAGGCAGGAGAATGGCGTGAGCCCGGGAGGCGGAGCTTGCAGTGAGCTGAGATCCAGCCACTGCACTCCAGCCTGGGTGACAGAGCGAGACTCCGTCTCAAAAAAAATAAAAATAAAAAATAAATAAATAAATAATTTTGGTTCCTCAAAGAACCATGCTAGGTAAAAAGATTTTATTAATGGCTAAAACAAGAAAAAAGGTTAGAATCTGTTTTGGGGATTTACTTCTTTGTTTTTTAAAACTAGTAAAATATAGTGCATGTGGGCCAGTTATTACCTGATATAAATTTTAATTTTGACAGCTTTGAATTATTGCTGCAATATGACCATATTAGCCAGCAACAGAAAAGGAATAAAAAATTATTATAGCAGTAGTATTTTTGGCAGCAAATGGGGATGATTTTTATATTATTGATCTGGGATGTAGAAGAGGAAGAAGTTTCTCTTTGAAAACGTTTCTATGTTACTCAGTTTTTTCAGTTGTCAGATGTTCTGTTGCTTCCTACTAGTCAATTTGACAACATAGTCAAATTAATATTTTAAAAACTATTGGCTGGGTGTGGTGGCTCAGGCCTGTAATCCCAGTACTTTGGGAGGCCAAGGCAGGCAGATCACGAGGTTAGGAGTTCGAAATCAACCTGACCAATATGATGAAACCCCATCTCTACTAAAAATACAAAAATTAGCCAGGCATGGTGACACACACTTGTAGTCCCAGCTACTCAGGAGGCTGAGGCAAACCCTGGAGGCTGAGGTTGCAGTGAGCTGAGATTATGCCACTGCACTCCAGCCTAGGTGACAGAGTGAGACTCTGTCTCAAAAAAAAAAAAAAAAAAGACTATATCAAGCTTGTCCAACCTGTGGCCCATGGGCCACATGCAACCCAGGACGGCTTTGAATGCAGCCCAACACAAATTCATAAACTTTCTTGAAACATGAGGTTTATGCATGGACTTTTTTTAGCTCATCAGTTATCATTAGTATATTTTATGTGTGGCCCAAGGCAATTCGTCTTCCAGTGTGGCCTGGGGAAACCAAAAGATTGCACACCCCTGATTTACATATTAGTTATCCTTCCATTCAGTTTTTAAAATATAAATTTAAAACATACATTTTAATATTTGCAACTTATCATTAGGCCTAGCATTAAACATTTACATAAGCATTAATTTTTAGGCCTTGGGATATGAGCTATATATAATTTGTTATTATACTCTCTCTGAAATATAAAATGCCAATATTTTACGTTAACATAAACTATGTTTTACTATTTGAGATATGATATTAACTTCAAATCAATTGTTTTTTACAACTAGCAAATCAAAATTGAGAGTTTTCTGGAAATAGTATTTCTATTTCTGCCTATAGATAAAACAGGTATACTTTAGAATGGAATAGACAGAATATTCCAGACTTGCATAATCAAGCTAATTTTTTTCTTGAGACAGGGTCTTGCTCTGTGGCCCAGGCCTGAGTGCAGTGGTGTGAACATGGCTCACTGCAGCCTTGATCTCCCAGGCTCAAGCCATCCTCCTACCTCAACCTCCCAAGTAGCTGAGGCTACAGGCATGTGCCACTATGCTCGACTAATTTTGTTTATTTTTTGTAGAGGTGAGGTCTCACTGTGTTGCCCAGGCTGGTCTCAAACTCCTGGGCTCAAGTGATCCTCCCACCTCAGCCTCCCAAAGTGCTGCGATTACAGGCATGAGCCACTGTGTCTGGCCCCAAGCTAATATTAATTGAAGATAAACTGATAAGTTATAGACTGTTTTTTTTTAATCAGCTTTGATATACTTCTTAGTTATAAGCAGCAATTATTTATGTCTCAAATATTTTATTAACTTAAAAAAATTAATAGACTTTTAGAGCAGTTTTAGGCTTACAGAAAAGTAGAAAGGACAGTTCCAATGTATGCCCTCTCCCCTCACTTACATGTTTTCTCCTATTATTAACATCTTGCATTATTGCAGTACACTAGTTACAATTGATAAGCCAATATTGATACACTATTATTAACTAAAGTCCGTAGTTTACAGTAAGGTTCACTCTTGAACATTCCATGGATTTTGATAAATGTATAATGATATGTAGCTACCATTACAGTATCATACAGAATAATTTTCACTGCCCTAAAAATCCCCTGTTCGCTACCTATTCATTCTTCCCTCCTTCCCCCAGAACCCCTAGCAACCTGTTCTTCTAATTCCAGGAAATTATTTACTGCTAACTTAAGTAAACTCAGTGTTCCAGTAGCCCCTTTGGAGACCTAAGCTTGCTTTAACTTTAATTTATAGTTCTTTTATATATACAATCCATTTTATAATTCCTTAAAGTATTATTTGTTACTATGTCAGTCAGGATCTAGTTAAGGAAACAGAGAATGGGACGCAGTGGCTCACACCTGTAATCCCAGCACTTTGGGAGGCCGAGGTGGGTGGATCATGAGGCTAGGAGATTGAGACCATCCTGGCCAACATGGTGAAACCCCATCTCTACTAAAAATACGAAAATTAGCTAGGCATGGTGGTGTGTGCCTGTAATCCCAGTACTTGGTAGGCTGAGGCAGGAGAATCGCTTGAACCAGGGAATCAGAGGTTGCACTGAGCTGAGATCGTGCCACTGCACTCCAGCCTGGCGACAGAATGAGACTCCGTCTCAAAAAACAAAAACAAAAAAAGAGAATCCAGGACATTGGTTACACAAATTATGGAAGAGCTAAAAAGCCAGAAATGAAAGATTCACTTCTCTAAGTCCTGAAAGATTAGAAAGCTGAAAGCTGCTACCATCCCTAGGCTAAAGGACAAATGGGGGAAGATGTTGTTCTGGAGCTCAGGGGACAGGGTCACTGGCAAAAGCTAGAATCCCAATGAACATATTCACGAGGAGGAAAGCTACAAAGGAAATGCATCAGGCCTCAGGACTGAGCTAGGGAACAGAGCTTTTCTCCTTTCCTCCCATCTTCCAATTTCTTTTTTTTTTTTTTTTTTTTTTTTTTTTT
>NW_016823439.1:789499-794277 GCF_001698545.2 Rhinopithecus bieti
CTCAGCCTCCTGTGTAGCTGGGACTACAGGCGTCCACCACCACGCCTGGCTAATTTTTTTGTATTTTTAGTAGAGATGGGGTTTCACTGTGTTAGCCAGATGGTCTCAATCTCCTGACCTCGTGATCCGCCTGCCTCGGCCTCCCAAAGTGCTGGGATTACAGGCGTGAGCCACCGCGCCTGGCCTGTGCCTGGATTTTTTTTGGCTCAGTATATTTTTGAAATTCATCCACGTTGTGTTTATCAGCAGTTCATTTATTTTTATTGCTGAGTAGTATTCCATTGTATGAATACACTACTTTATCTGTTCACTTGTTGATGGACATCTGGGTTGCTTCCAGGTTTGAGCTATTATGAATGAAACTTACGTGAATAGTTATGTACAAGTTTTTTTGTGTTTGGGGCATGTGCAAGTGCATGTGTGTTTGGTGGACATGTTTTATTTCTCATGAATAAAATATCTGGGAGAGGAATTGTTGTTTCATATAAGAAACTGCCAAACTCAACAATTCTTTTTAACCTTATAAATATCATTACTATGAATGTCCACAAAAGGACACTGTACATTTCCTCCAAAGAGCAAAGGGTTAGAGGGAGAATAATTTTTATGAGGAAAAAATTTTAAAAAACTAAAAAAATTTGATACCTTAAAAATACATTAAGCTTGGCCGGGTGCGGTGGCTCAGGCCTGTAATCCCAGCACTTTGGGAGGCCGAGACGGGCGGATCACGAGGTCAGGAGATCGAGACCATCCTGGCTAACACGGTGAAACCCCGTCTCTACTAAAATACAAAAAACTAGCCGGGCAAGGTGGCGGGCGCCTGTAGTCCCAGCTACTCGGGAGGCTGAGGCAGGAGAATGGCGTAAACCCGGGAGGCGGAGCTTGCAGTGAGCTGAGATCCAGCCACGGCACTCCAGCCCGGGCGACAGAGCAAGACTCCGTCTCAAAAACAAAACAAAATAAAACAAAACAAAACAAATTAAGCTTTTCATAACAATATTTTCTTTCCTTTTTAAAAAATATATTTTAGGGATAGGGTTTTTCTTTGTTGCCCAGGCTGGTCTTGAACTCTTGAGTTCAAGCTATCCTCCTGCCTCAGCCTCACAAAGTGCTGGGATTACAGGCGTTAGCCACCATGCCCAGCCCTCAATATTTTTTTTTTTTAGTAGAATGAAAGGGGATTAGGAAAGTAATAGGAAAGGAGCTGAAAAAGAAAGCAAACTAATGCAAAATAATTACTAAAGACTTCTTGACAGTGGCAAAATCATCCTACACACCTGCTCTGAGATCTCAGCACTGCTGTCAGCTACCTTCTGGCAAAGCTACTTTGTCAAATGGATGCAATAGGATCCATATTGATCTTTGTGAAGGAATATCTTTATTAATATAAGCAAACACGCCTCTCATTTATAGTAATGTAGAGGTGTGGGCTTTTTCTTTTGCTCTCAGTAGTATTGTTTCCCCAACATATATCACTTTCCTTTGAAATGTGGGCTGAGTCATAAATTAATGTCACAAATAAATCTCATCTAGATGAGGGAGGCAACTATGTTACAAAGTAGGAGGGCATAGCTTGATATGAATTGTTACAGTTGACAGCTAAGTACTCTTGAACTAAATGTCATTATGTCAAATTGTGAGATATTAAACAGTTGTTGAAATGTAAAATTGTGGACATTTAGGTTTGCAGTCTAAAAAGTTTTGTCAATCTTTTCTAGACATTCTGAAATGGAAATGAACAGGTGGATTGAAAACAAAGTCAAATGAGGAGTTTAAAGACTTTCTTGGCACCTCATAGAGAAGTTGCTCTACACTGGTTATGTTTTAAACAAAACACATATAAATACATTCAGCATTTCTGGAAACAGATTTATTGGATCTTTCCATTTATCTTTGGGAAAAAAATATAGAGGACTCAAGGCAATTACTATATTCTTTCTATCATGTATTATTTAATCTCAAACTGGGAGAGGAACTCTGTTTTACATGATGCCATAATGTACATTAGTGAGCTCAACCCACTTAATCTTAAAATAACAGTATCAGGTCAGGGATTTAGAATACAGTATTATATGAAAACAGTTGGCAGAGAGACTCCCTCTTCTGCCATTAATAACTAGAAACAATATTTCAGACCCTAAATCCAACTGAAACCCAGAAACAATACATGGAGAGGATGGGGTGGACAATTTGTGAGAACATGTTTTTCAAAGTAGAGAAAGAATCACTATGTTTTTACTGAATTATATGTTGCCATGGACATGGCAGTTTGCAGTAATGATGCTATCATCTATACAGCTGTATAACAACACAGCTTCTTTCTCTCCCACTCCCTTAGTAAGGCTTAAAAATAATAGGTTTGTGTGTAGTTTGGTAAGAAAATTAGAATCACTTAAAGTCATTTCAATTCCAACCCAAGAAAGAAAAAAAGAGACTCGGGGGGATGGAGAAGAAGAGCAAACAAAATGTAGAAAAAGTACATATTATTGGCCGGGCACAGTGGCTCATGCCTGTAATCCCAGCACTTTGGGAGGCCGAGGCAGGCGGATCATCTGAGGTCAGGAGTTCGAGACCAACCTGAACAACATGGTGAAACCGTGTCTCTACTAAAAAGACAAAAAAATTAGCCAGGCGTGGTGGCACACGCCTGTAATCCCAGCTACTCGGGAGGGTGAGACAGTAGAATCGCTTGAACCCAGAAGGCAGAGGTTGCAGTGAGCCAAGATTGTGCCATTGCACTACAGCCTGGGCAACAAGAGTGAAACTCCGTCTTAAAAAAAAAAAAAAGTATTATATAAAAAAGTGTAATATGCATTATGCAGAGACTAAAGAGGGGAGTCTTGGTTACCTGAAAACTAATGGGTAAAATCCATTGAAGTGGGTGAATCCAGTGAAAAGACCTGGATTGAGTCCTTGTTGCATCACTTGCATGTGACCTTGAGCAAAGTCACTATGTCTTTAAGGCTCAGTTTTCTCACCTATAAAATGGAATAATTGGCCGGCGTGGTGGGTCACGCCTGTAATCCCAGCACTTTGAGAGGGTGAGGCGGGCAGATCACCTGAGGTCAAGAGTTTGAGACCAGCCTGGCCAATATGATGAAACTCCGTCTCTACTAAAAATACAAAAGTTAACCGAGGGTGGTGGCAGGCACCTGTAATCCCAGCTACTTGGGAGGCTGACGCAGGAGAATCGCTTGAACTCAGGAGGTGGAGGTTGCAGTGAGCTGAGATTGCGCCACTGCACTCCAGCCCGGGTGACAAGAGCAAGACTGTCTCAAAAAAAAAAAAAAAAAAAAAAAAAAAAAAAAAAAAGGAATCATAACGGTAATGTCCTATACCTCAAGGGACTGTGGTAAGGATTAAAGGGGTGAAATCCATGTGTAAACTATGAAGCCCAATAGAAATAAGGTGTTATACAGACAATTGCACTGTTGAATCTCCAGAGACAGAGTTAAGGAAAAATGCACTTTCAGAAAGCTTTGGCGACTAACGACCTGAGTTCTCCAACGCCAAGGCTGGAAGTTTGGAAACCTTGAAACAAGTAAATTACTATTAATATCATAATTTTCAGTTCCCTTTTAAGAAATGAGAGTAACACCACTTTCTTCACAGAATCAAGTGAGAGAACGTCTGCAAAGGAACTTATCACTTGGTAGGTATTTGAGGCTCCCTTTGCCCGAAAACTACTTATTCAAAGACTGTCTACAACGAAAGGTGTTCGCAGTGTGGTATCTTTCAAAACATACGCTAAGGCAAGGAACAGATAAGGAAACGGAAGTACATCCAATTGGGATCCAAGCAACCCAAGTGGGAACCAACAGCTAGACTTAGAGATGTCTTAGCTCACTCTTAACCACGTGAGGGTAGGGTATCCAGCCAATAAAGACATTCAGAGTTGGAGAGCGGGCGAGTGGAGTGTCCTTTCGACTCCGCGGACTCGACGGGAGGGACCCTGCAATGCTTAATTAGAACCGGTTGCCATGGCGACAGTCTCTAGGCAGCGTGGGCTGAGCTCTCGGTAGGAATAAAGGGTGGGCCGCCGCTGGACCCTGCGCGCGCCCGCCACCAACTTTCCCTCCAGATCCGAGAGGGGCGGCGCGCTCCACCCCTGGGCCGCGCACGTCCGTGCTCGGCGGCGCGCACGCCTGCGGGAGCCCTCTCCAGGCAACCTAGTGCTGATTGCTCGTGCCGGTGCGGCCCTTAACCGCCCTTGCGGGAGCCCGAGGCTCAAAAGCAGCCCCTTACCCTTCCTGGGCTTCCCCCAACCCTTTTCCCGGTCTGTCCCGGGGCATGAGCAGCGATGGCCGGCTGCATCCCTGAGGAGAAAACTTACCGGCGCTTCCTGGAGCTATTCCTGGGCGAGTTTCGCGGACCGTGCGGCGGCGGCGAGCCGGAGCCGGAACCCGAACCCGAACCCGAACCCGAACCCGAGTCCGAGCCCGAGCCCGAGCCCGAACCTGAACTGGTAGAAGCTGAGGGGGCCGAGGCTTCGGTAGAGGAACCTGGAGAGGAGACGGCCACGGTAGTCGCGACGGAAGAGGGGGACCAGGAGCAAGACCCGGAGCCCGAGGAGGAGGCGGTAGAAGAGGAGGCGGTGGCGGCGGTTGAGGGTGAGGTGGAGGAGGAGGCGGCGGCGGCGGCGGCGACGGCGGCGGCAGCCCCGGGGCACTCGGCCGTGCCGCCGCCGCCGCCGCAGCCCCAGCTACCGCCTTTGCCCCCGCTGCCGCGGCCGCTGTCAGAGCGCATCACCCGCGAGGAGGTGGAGGGCGAGAGCCTGG